>NW_028174876.1:484187-576687 GCF_963971535.1 Notolepis coatsorum
TATGCAGATATAGATATAAATATATAATACAGGTATATGAACAGGGATATATGCAGATATAGATATAAATATATAATACAGGTATATGAACAGGGATATATGCAGATATAGATATAATGTATACAGGTATATGAACAGGGATATATGCAGATATAGATATAATGTATATACAGGTATATGAACAGGGATATATGCAGATATAGATATAATGTATACAGATATATGCAGATATATCCAAGCAGTTGTAAATAAATATACATATACAATATATACAGTATAATATAATTACTGTACATGGCTATCATACAGGTATGCAAACAGTAATATATGGGTAGACTATAGGATGAGGTGGGTAGTTATGATTGCAGTGCAAGGCAGTCGTAGACAGTGAAGGCAGTAGATGTATCATTTATATAATTCCACAAACTGGAGCTAACCGTGTCTACAGGATTATGCTTTTGTTTCAATCGACTTTTATTTGGTCAGAAATTCAATATCTGTTGTATCTTGTGACAAAGTCTCAGAGTTCCATCTGTTTGGGAGAAAAGGGCGATAAAGAATTGCATTAACTACAAAATCACTGGATCGTTAAAGAACTTTAACCCTTTCACTACCACTCCACCAAAGGGTTAAACCTTTCACTGCGACAATACAGAAGGTTAACCCTTTCACTGCCACACAACCGAGGGTTAACCCTGTCACAACCACACTACAGTGTTCGATTCCCGCTCGGGGACCAGGTTGCCGCGTTGCCAGGTACCCAGGTGGGGGGGGTATCTCCCGGGCCTTTCTCGTGGAGTTTGCATGTTCTCCCCCTCTGTGCTCGCAAGGGTTCCCCCCCGATAAGATAAACCCAATGGAAAAACATGCACAACAGATCGCTAACGCTGTGGCGTCCCTGACGAAGACGGACAGGAGCACTTGGATTGGTCCCCGGGCGCGGCCCCACACGGTCCCCCCCATGTCTGCTCCCGGCTGCCCTTGGGGGGGGACGACGACGGGATGGGTCAAGTGCAGAGACTCAATCACATCGGCGACCCAACTAACTGCATGTGTGTGTGTTCCTGTGTGTGTGTTCCTGTGTGTGTGTGCCGCCCATCGCATGTGTGTGTCTGCCTGCCGAATAAAGACTTCTCCAAAGTCCAGTTATTATTGTTACAGAATGTTAACCCTTTCACTACCACACTACAGACGGACGGTTAACCTTAGCCAATTTTCTCAGTTTGACTGTTTGCGTAGTTACCGTGGTTACTGTGGCTAGCTTCTACAGGGCAGTTTCATCAACCCATATAACTCTATGATAGCATGTACAATAATGCTGTATATATCTATATATATATATTTATATTTACTGTATATATATTTATCCACATCTGTCTGTACATACCTACATATAATCATTTTTATATACCTGTAGATACTATATCTATATCTGTACATATCCCTTACCTACTCTTATTAATTATACTGCTGGCCAGTGTGACTTACTACCATACTGTCTCTATACCTGTACATATTAATACTATAACACTGTATATACATCAGATTAGCACTATTACTCAGTAGTACTCATTTAATAAGGGTTTTACTCTTTCTCATGTTATCATTTGGATCCTTGTTGTGTGTTTTTAATCCATCAATAAAATAAAATCAAATATATATTCCAGTTGAATCACCTGTACTACATTGTATATTACTATTGCACTTTACTGTTACATTCTGGTTAGATGACAACTTATTTTCGCTGTAACTTGTGCTGTAGTGTAGATGACAATACATTTTAATCGAATCGAATAATAATAATAATAATAATAATAATAATAATAATAATAATAATAATAATAATACATCTATTTTATATAGCGCTTTTCCAGGTGCTCAAAGACGCCTTACATGGGTAGAAGAGACAAAACTATGGCAAAACAAAAAACAGAACAAAAATAATACATGACAAAATAAAACGGACAGAATTAGAGGTCAAAAGCCAGATTGAAAAGATTCTAATAGAATCTGATCTAATTTCAAGGTCAGTGTACATGTCAAAATACTTCCCAAAGGTCAGTGAATACCACAACCACTACACCAGAGGAAGCTCAACAAATCATGTTAAACCCAGATTCGGCTCAAACAAGGGACTAAACACGTTTCGCAATTATGCCACAACAATGTGGAACGCCCTACCCAAAGCTGTAAAGGAATGTGAATCCCTGCCCACATTCAAAACCTCTTAAAGAGCACCTACGGGAGGCTGCAATTCGAAACTGGCCACCGTAAATGCCCAAAACCCCCACCACCTCCTAATAGACAGTCTCCTCCCCACCGCATGTATATATTCCCTCCCCGCCGTATGTATATTTCTCTCCCACCCACCCACCCCCTCCTAATGTACAGTCCCCTCCCCATCATATGTATATACTCTGTCAGGATCTAGGGGTAACAGTACTGTATATTTGAATACCGTTTATGTCACAAATGTATCAGTACTAAATACCTATATGTCCCTGTAGCCGGTTCAACATAGAACATGCCACGACTTCGACCGTGCCTTGAGTGGGAGTCGAACCCCGGGCGTCCGCACGGGGGGAAGCAACACAAACCGCTGCGCCAAGAGAGGAATTCCTCTCTAAGCGCTCAGTTTGGTTGCCTCTGGGGAGTGAGTTTTACTTCCATGTACCGCTACCGAGCCAGCCACATCTCTGGTCACACTATCGCGGTACATATCCGTTACATCCCTATGCCATAAATGTCATATGTTGTGTATGTCATAAATGTCTATATGAATTGAAAATGGGGGACCCTGATGGAAACAAGACAAACGTCTTTCTCAGGTCTGCATCCCCTTAACAATTGTATGTATTGAGCCGTACTGTATTGTACCCATTCTGCAATCTGTTAAATAAAGTTTTCATTCATTCATTCAGCTCATCAACATGTATCATCATCACTCTGTTGCTCCGTTACCACGTTGATCCGGCAGGTGGCGGTAACGCGACACTGTTTGCCAAACGCCACCATCGTTACACGAAGCGGAAGAAGAAGAAGAGAAGAGGGGAAGAAAAAAAAACTACCGGAAGTGTGTTTTTCGTTATTTGTTGTTTTCTCGGTTGCTGTGTCGGGACTCGGAGGCTAACAACGCCGCGGCGGCAGTTTAATAATCACCCAGAGAACCGAATAAAAAGCTTATAAACCCACTCGGACAAACACCTCTTCTGGCGATAATGCTCTGAGGAGCCGCTCCCGGGTGTTTTAAAGGCCGGTGTTTCACTAACTCCAGCAGAAGAACAACACTAACAGTGGTCGCCGCCATGTCGCGCCTGGCCTTCCAGAGCCAGCTGGCCTCCATCATGGAGGTGCTCGCCAACGCCGCCGTGGCGGAGATCTGCAAGCTGGTGGAGGACGAGCAGGCCGTGGTGTCGCTGCAGGTGTCGCAGTGCCAGCGCGAGAACAAGGGCCTGAAGCGGAAGCTCAGCCTGCTGGAGCTGCGCATGGCCCGCGGCTACGCCGAGCGGAGGCTGCGGGAGGCCGGCCACCTGAACCACCACCACGGCGGCGGCTCCTCCGGGGGGAGGCCCCGGGTCCACATCAGCACCGGGGCCGGCGTGGCGGGGGGAGGAGGAGGGGCCTCGCAACAACACAACCCGGGTAAGAGAAGACCCTCAGGGCCGGGGCGGGCGGGGGGGGGGGCCTCACAACAACACAACCCGTGTAAGATAACACACAACCCGGGTAAGAGAAGACCCTCAGGGGCGGGGGAGCACCTGGGGGAGGGGCCTCACACAACCCGGGTAAGAGAAGACCCTCAGGGGACCCTCAGGGCCGGGGTCACTGGGACGGGAGTAGCAATAGTTCAATCTCACTAAACTGTTCACTAAAGCCCTTTCACTGCCACACGACAGAAGGTTGGTTAACCCTTTACTAGCAACAATGTACAGTTTCCCCATCCCACCTACCCAACCTCCTCCAATGTACAGTTTCTTACCCCTCAAATGTATATACTCTTTTTTAGACTCTTTTTGTATCACAAACAGTACTGTATTTGTAGATCTGGTATGTCATAAATGTATAGATGTAGCAGTACTGTCTATCTGTATGTCATGTTTGTTATGAGGAATTGAAAATGGGGGACCCTGATGTAAACAAGACGAAAGTCTTTATCTGGTCTGCATCCCCTTAACAATTGTGTGTATTGAGCCGTACTGTATTGTACCCATTCTGCAATCTGTTAATACAATTTTCAATCAATCAATTCACTGCCACACGACAGAAGGTTAACCCTTTACTATCACACAACCCGTCTGTTGGGTGATAGTAAAGGGTTAACCTTCTGCTGAGTGGCAGTGAAACGGTTAACTTTCTGTCGTGTGGCAGTGAAAGGGTTAACCGGCTGTCGTGTGGCAGTGAAAGGGTGAAACCTTCTGTCGCAGTGAAAGGGTTAACCGTTGTGTGGTAGTGTGGCAGTGAAAGGGTTAAAGAGGTTGGCACAATGGAATAATGTATAATAATGACTATGATTATAGGTGGCGCTCTCTTACTGTTATCTACACACAACTACAGCGTAGAGACAGAGTTGTAGAATGCTGGACTAAATCACATCTAACAACAAATTATTATGTTCTCAGATGGAGGTCCCCGGGATCAGAATCTTATCAAATGGGGGTCCCTGACATATTAGTGTATATTCTGCGATTCCTCCACACAAAACAGAGTGACGTAGACTTATCACTCTCCATACATCTAGTACAGTGTACTGTACGTTAAAACAGTGGTTCTCTAGTACAGTGTACGTTAAAACAGTGGTTCTCTAGTACTGTGTACGTTAAAACAGTGGTTCTCTAGTACAGTGTACGTTAAAACAGTGGTTCTCTAGTACAGTGTACGTTAAAACAGTGGTTCTCTCTCTAGTACTGTGTACGTTAAAACAGTGGTTCTCTAGTACAGTGTATGTTAAAACAGTGGTTCTCTCTCTAGTACAGTGTATGTTAAAACAGTGGTTCTCTCTCTAGTACAGTGTACGTTAAAACAGTGGTTCTCTAGTACAGTGTACGTTAAAACAGTGGTTCTCTCTCTAGTACAGTGTACGTTAAAACAGTGGTTCTCTAGTACAGTGTACGTTAAAACAGTGGTTCTCTAGTACAGTGTACGTTAAAACAGTGGTTCTCTCTCTAGTACAGTGTACGTTAAAACAGTGGTTCTCTAGTACAGTGTACGTTAAAACAGTGGTTCTCTAGTACAGTGTACATTAAAACAGTGGTTCTCTAGTACAGTGTACGTTAAAACAGTGGTTCTCTAGTACAGTGTACGTTAAAACAGTGGTTCTCTCTAGTACAGTGTATGTTAAAACAGTGGTTCTCTAGTACAGTGTACGTTAAAACAGTGGTTCTCTAGTACTGTGTACGTTAAAACAGTGGTTCTCTAGTACAGTGTACGTTAAAACAGTGGTTCTCTAGTACAGTGTACGTTAAAACAGTGGTTCTCTCTCTAGTACTGTGTACGTTAAAACAGTGGTTCTCTAGTACAGTGTACGTTAAAACAGTGGTTCTCTCTCTAGTACAGTGTATGTTAAAACAGTGGTTCTCTAGTACAGTGTATGTTAAAACAGTGGTTCTCTCTCTAGTACAGTGTACGTTAAAACAGTGGTTCTCTAGTACAGTGTACGTTAAAACAGTGGTTCTCTCTCTAGTACAGTGTACGTTAAAACAGTGGTTCTCTAGTACAGTGTACGTTAAAACAGTGGTTCTCTAGTACAGTGTACGTTAAAACAGTGGTTCTCTAGTACAGTGTACGTTAAAACAGTGGTTCTCTCTCTAGTACAGTGTACGTTAAAACAGTGGTTCTCTAGTACAGTGTACGTTAAAACAGTGGTTCTCTAGTACAGTATACGTTAAAACAGTGGTTCTCTAGTACAGTGTATGTTAAAACAGTGGTTCTCTAGTACAGTGTACGTTAAAACAGTGGTTCTCTAGTACAGTGTACATTAAAACAGTGGTTCTCTAGTACTGTGTACGTTAAAACAGTGGTTCTCTAGTACAGTGTACGTTAAAACAGTGGTTCTCTAGTACTGTGTACGTTAAAACAGTGGTTCTCTAGTACTGTGTACGTTAAAACAGTGGTTCTCTAGTACAGTGTACGTTAAAACAGTGGTTCTCTAGTACAGTGTATGTTAAAACAGTGGTTCTCTAGTACAGTGTACGTTAAAACAGTGGTTCTCTAGTACAGTGTACGTTAAAACAGTGGTTCTCTAGTACAGTGTACGTTAAAACAGTGGTTCTCTAGTACAGTGTACGTTAAAACAGTGGTTCTCTCTAGTACAGTGTACGTTAAAACAGTGGTTCTCTAGTACAGTGTACGCTAAAACAGTGGTTCTCTCTAGTACAGTGTACGTTAAAACAGTGGTTCTCTCTAGTACAGTGTACGTTAAAACAGTGGTTCTCTAGTACAGTGTACGTTAAAACAGTGGTTCTCTAGTACAGTGTACGTTAAAACAGTGGTTCTCTCTAGTACAGTGTACGTTAAAACAGTGGTTCTCTAGTACAGTGTACGTTAAAACAGTGGTTCTCTAGTACAGTGTACGTTAAAACAGTGGTTCTCTAGTACAGTGTACGTTAAAACAGTGGTTCTCTAGTACAGTGTACGTTAAAACAGTGGTTCTCTAGTACAGTGTACGTTAAAACAGTGGTTCTCTAGTACAGTGTGTACGTTAAAACAGTGGTTCTCTAGTACAGTGTACGTTAAAACAGTGGTTCTCTAGTACAGTGTATGTTAAAACAGTGGTTCTCTAGTACAGTGTATGTTAAAACAGTGGTTCTCTAGTACTGTGTACGTTAAAAAAGTGGTTCTCTAGTACAGTGTACGTTAAAACAGTGGTTCTCTAGTACTGTGTATGTTAAAACAGTGGTTCTCTAGTACAGTGTACGTTAAAACAGTGGTTCTCTAGTACAGTGTACGTTAAAACAGTGGTTCTCTCTAGTACAGTGTACGTTAAAACAGTGGTTCTCTAGTACAGTGTACGTTAAAACAGTGGTTCTCTAGTACAGTGTACGTTAAAACAGTGGTTCTCTAGTACAGTGTACGTTAAAACAGTGGTTCTCTCTCTAGTACTGTGTACGTTAAAACAGTGGTTCTCTCTAGTACAGTGTACGTTAAAACAGTGGTTCTCTAGTACAGTGTACGTTAAAACGGTGGTTCTCTCTAATACAGTGTACGTTAAAACAGTGGTTCTCTAGTACAGTGTACGTTAAAACAGTGGTTCTCTAGTACAGTGTACGTTAAAACAGTGGTTCTCTAGTACAGTGTACGTTAAAACAGTGGTTCTCTAGTACAGTGTACGTTAAAACAGTGGTTCTCTAGTACTGTGTACGTTAAAACAGTGGTTCTCTAGTACAGTGTACGTTAAAACAGTGGTTCTCTAGTACAGTGTACGTTAAAACAGTGGTTCTCTAGTACAGTGTACGTTAAAACAGTGGTTCTCTAGTACAGTGTACGTTAAAACAGTGGTTCTCTAGTACAGTGTACGTTAAAACAGTGGTTCTCTAGTACAGTGTACGTTAAAACAGTGGTTCTCTAGTACAGTGTACGTTAAAACAGTGGTTCTCTAGTACAGTGTATGTTAAAACAGTGGTTCTCTAGTACAGTGTACGTTAAAACAGTGGTTCTCTAGTACAGTGTACGTTAAAACAGTGGTTCTCTAGTACTGTGTACGTTAAAACAGTGGTTCTCTAGTACAGTGTACGTTAAAACAGTGGTTCTCTAGTACTGTGTATGTTAAAACAGTGGTTCTCTAGTACTGTGTACGTTAAAACAGTGGTTCTCTAGTACAGTGTACGTTAAAACAGTGGTTCTCTAGTACAGTGTACGTTAAAACAGTGGTTCTCTAGTACAGTGTACGTTAAAACAGTGGTTCTCTAGTACAATGTACGTTAAAACAGTGGTTCTCTAGTACAGTGTATGTTAAAACAGTGGTTCTCTCTCTAGTACAGTGTACGTTAAAACAGTGGTTCTCTAGTACAGTGTACGTTAAAACAGTGGTTCTCTAGTACAGTGTACGTTAAAACAGTGGTTCTCTCTCTAGTACAGTGTACGTTAAAACAGTGGTTCTCTAGTACAGTGTACGTTAAAACAGTGGTTCTCTAGTACAGTATATGTTAAAACAGTGGTTCTCTAGTACAGTGTACGTTAAAACAGTGGTTCTCTAGTACTGTGTACGTTAAAACAGTGGTTCTCTCTCTAGTACAGTGTACGTTAAAACAGTGGTTCTCTAGTACAGTATACGTTAAAACAGTGGTTCTCTAGTACAGTGTATGTTAAAACAGTGGTTCTCTAGTACAGTGTACGTTAAAACAGTGGTTCTCTAGTACAGTGTACGTTAAAACAGTGGTTCTCTAGTACTGTGTACGTTAAAACAGTGGTTCTCTAGTACAGTGTACGTTAAAACAGTGGTTCTCTAGTACTGTGTACGTTAAAACAGTGGTTCTCTAGTACTGTGTACGTTAAAACAGTGGTTCTCTAGTACAGTGTACGTTAAAACAGTGGTTCTCTAGTACTGTGTACGTTAAAACAGTGGTTCTCTAGTACAGTGTACGTTAAAACAGTGGTTCTCTAGTACAGTGTACGTTAAAACAGTGGTTCTCTAGTACAGTGTACGTTAAAACAGTGGTTCTCTAGTACAGTGTACGTTAAAACAGTGGTTCTCTAGTACAGTGTACGTTAAAACAGTGGTTCTCTAGTACAGTGTACGTTAAAACAGTGGTTCTCTAGTACAGTGTACGTTAAAACAGTGGTTCTCTAGTACAGTGTATGTTAAAACAGTGGTTCTCTAGTACAGTGTACGTTAAAACAGTGGTTCTCTAGAGGCACAGCACCGCTGTCCGCTGCTGCATTTCTTTTCAGGGGAAACACTCACTATATACATCAAACCGTAGAGTATGTACCACGTCCACTACATACACATTTACTACAGTATGTACATAAAACTAGGGATGGGCAAGAGTAATGTTTTCCCAGATCCAATGGTCTAATGAATTACTCAAGTAGTGTTCGGGTAATTGTTTAGGGAAATCTCTTTAGAACGTATCTTAAAGCGCATAGCAGCAGGTAACATACACACGCACACACACACACACACACACACACACCAGGGTTTCCGTTAGAAAAAATTGTTGCCGGTCTCCGTGACCTGCAAGATTTCAATCTACCGGACAAATGAGATTAATTCCGGTCATAGTTTATTGAGCTTTAAAACAATTGATAGGCAGGCTATATAAAGAATGTCATCCTCAAGGCATGTAGATTTATAATAGTATTACTTAAAACTAGGCTACTTTTGCGTATACAGTCATTAATATATTCCAAATAAAATAAGTCCCTCGATACTCCGTGCTGCTGCTGACTTGAAATAAAATAGACCGCGTATGTGGGCAGTCGGTCCGACACTAAACAGCAGTCTGTTATAATCACATTTTTATGAGCTAACGAATTCCGTTATATTGGACATTTGTATTAATTATATCAAGCGAAGAACTGAGAAAGCAGAGAGACGGCAACATTATCGTGGTTTGCGTGACGACTCTCTCCACCTCGCAACGACTTATTTGCAAAGAGTATGGCGCTGCAGAGCAGCTGATTCAGCTGTTATTGGCTCTTTTCTGGGAACCGCACAGCAGCGCCCCCCACCCAACATTGGCTGAAAATGGCTGAATTGGAGTACTGCTGGAATACTGCATTGTGCTGCTGTTGCTATGGCTCTGCAGCTTCACAAGTTCGCACACCCAGCACTAAGCTCTCGCTGACAACGTCGTTGTCATTATTAGAAGCAACGAGGAAACAAATGTAATGATCGTTTCGTTCATCGCATAGGCTATTTAATTTTAGCCTATTTTAATACAATTCAAATAATCAAATTGTGCTTAGACTCAGGGAATTATTTTCACCGGACATTAAGACCGGAGAGATTAAATATGTCGGACTTCAACAGATTTTGCCGGTCAAATACCGGTAATTACCGGCTAACGGAAACGCTGACACACACACACACACACACACACACACACACACACACACACTACCGACTACGTGAGACATTTACTAGAGCCATATGAAATCCGTTTTATTATTTTCCAAATTCCATAATTTTTTTTACCAAATTCAGTTTTTTCCGTTTTAATATTTCAGAATTCTGTATTTAGCTTTTTATGCTAATTTTACCATCAGAAATAGTGTCTAATAAGTGGGAATGAATAAATGTCCACAATTGAAGATATAACAGTCCATTTAAGGTTTTTAAGTGCTGCAACTCAGAAATACAGTTACATTTTACACAATATTTTTCAAATAATATTGTGACAAAATAAAAATACACATTTCAAGTGTAAACAATAGATACAGCTAGCTACTACTGACATTATCACAATGACAATGTCAGTAGCCTAGCTATATCTATTAAATTGTGATGAAATATAGTAATGCATAATTTAGGCACCTTTAGTTTAGTTTATTTTGTTTATAAAGGACAGTGTGTAATGATCGTTTGCATTAAACAAATAGATGGGTGCACTAGATTTAGCTAGAAGCTATCATTTCCATCTATACTATAGCAGGGCTGTACACTGCGACGAGATGATCGCGAATTGCCCCTTTAATTGGCCGTTGCGATTGGTAAATATTATTTGGGGGCGGGCTTGCGAGTAGTGCTTTCAAGCCTTGCATTCGCATTTCACTCCTAAATTATCCAAGGCGTGTGATGACGCGATGACGTCACTCACGCGAGCTGAGCAGTGAGCACTCAGCAGGTATGATCAGCGGGAACAATCGACTGAGCACTCACTCTGATAGACTGGCTGACTGATTTAGCTATGAAGAAAAGTAAAGTTAGTATTGCTTCATATTTTCGACATGTTCGACCTCCTATAGTGAGCCGAACTGAACTGAACTCAGACACACGGAGAGAGCTGCGGCATCTGCTGCGCCTCCTCCACCCGTGGCTGTTGTAAACACTAGTCTCTAGTGGGACACTGGGACCTCGGTGAGCCTGCCAGCCGGCTAGCTACTGATATCAACAAATGTTCCAGCAAGTCTAGTAGTGCATGATAGCTCGCGTTAGCTTACTGTTCAAAACGAAACGTGCCATTAAACTAAATAGTTCAGATAGCTCCTGATATCAATGTCTTATAACGCTGAGTCGATGCGTATTCGAGCTGAGGGCACGCTGAATATAGTCAATAGGGTCCAGCTGCAGCGCCGGAGAATCCTGGCCGTAGCTGGAGGCTACAGTATAGGGTCCAGCTGCAACTCCGGAGAATCCTGGCCGTAGCTGGAGGCTACTCGAGTACACACAGACAGTGGAGCTGGTTGCATATAGCGAGCATTTTGACTTGTTGCGTGGTGGCGATGTCTCGCAGATAATACAACTACAAGTATGATTATATAATATATATATATATATATTTTTTTTAAACTTCATTTTTTAGCGTTTATCGCTTTTTCTGGTCAAGCATGACCGACAGAAACAGGTTGAATGGGATATAGATCAGGGGAAGACACTCTGAGAAAATACGGCGAGTCCGGGAGTCGAACTCGTGTACCCCAGATCCGTGACGAGCACGGTTGTCCCCGACGCGGTGAGCTACGGGAGCTCCCCTATATATATATATATTTTATTTTATTTAATTTTTTCTTTTTTTTAAATCAAAAACAATCTATATAAATAATGGTAAAATTGTTATTTAAAAATGTGCCCCTAAAAAATATTTTTTGCCCCTAAATTTCTCATTTAGGGGCAAGTGTGCCCCTAGTGAAAAAGCTTAGCGTACAGCCCTGTATAGTCCTATGTACTGTAACGTTACATAGCTATTTAATCACAATAGTGTCGCACATGTTTTTGCGGGTCCAGTCCGCGGTGCGTTGACAGAATTAGCAAAACACCTTATCGCCGGAGGCATAAGTTATTAGGATACTGCTCTGCTCTGAATTTAGGGCTTATTGCGGAATTTCTTAGCTTCTTGACGACATTAACACTGAAGCAGCCAGACGGCAGACACTTGGACACCGCTGTGTTGTGTGTAACACGCAGCGGTCCCCGCCTCCCCGGTCATGTTTGCTTTGCAACAAACGTTCCACCCAAAAATGTAATTTCAGTCCAGATTAGGCCAAATTCTGCAATATTCCACGTTTTGCAGTTGATTCCATTTTTATTGGTCAATTCCGTAATTCCGTCCGCGATTCCGTGAACGAGTTTTTTCATATGGCTCTACATTTAACTCAATGGACGCCACGCAGTTGAGCATCATTTGTACTTACCACGCCAAGATCTAAGAGATAGGAATAAGTGCCGGTGTTTGCAGGGCTATATATTCTATATATTATAGCTATGGATACAATACTATGGCCCATTTGACATTGACTATCGTTCAATATGAGAAAAATAAATAATTTTTTCATCCTTTCATTCCCGTTTTATACCGTGGTGAATATGAGTATAATAATCCTGTCTAATCCCAGAAAACTACGCTATGCAGCAATACGTGCATTTCACTAAAAGTGTTGCCGTTTCTCGCCTGTACATGCTTTTTCTTTTTTTTCTTCTACTTTTTCTCCCCATTTTAAATTTTTCTCCCATCCCAATTTCGTATTATCCAATTCTACCCTCCCTTGTCTCGAACGTTGCCAGACCATGCCTCCCACTGGTCGGCTGCAATGTGGACCAAGCCTTGCATCACGTGTCCCCTCCGGTACACGAGGAGGCAGCCGTCGCATCTTTTCACCTGCACAGCGCGACCTCTCAGTGGCGAGGAGTAACGCGTGGGAGGCTCGCGCCGCCCCCGATACTTCCTGATTCTGCTGTACAGGCGCACCAACCGACCTGTAGGAGTCGCTGTCCACGACGTCCGATCCCCACCCACCGGCTTTCCCACCCCCTAATACTGCCAATTGTATTAGTATGAACGACCAGCCAAGCTGGTAGCAGCGCCTAGAGCTGGGCTCGAACCCAGCATATCCTGCATTGGTGGCGAGCGCCTTGCCCACTGCGCCACTTAGCCGCCGAGCCTTGGGATTTCTAAGATTAGTTAATTATATAATTTAGTTATTATACATTTATTTTCTTTAGACCTAATAATCTAATTATTCCATCTTTTGTAATATTGATTAGTAGTAGATTGTGACTTCTTCCCACAATCATGAAAACAAGATAATCAAGTTAAAAGGATTATTGTGCCGCATCGTGCCGTGTTGCTCTCATGTTGTCTTGTGTTGTAAACGCAGCGCACCCTTCCTTCACAGCGGTGCGCTCCTCCCCCTCAAGCTCCTCCCCCTCAAGCTCCTCCCCCTCAAGCTCAAACAGTAGCTTCAGCTGGTGGTGAAAGGGAGGGGGGGTTATTTTGAAACATCTTTGGTAACTTGTAGAAGACGACAGAAGGGCATCAAATCAATGAGTAATCATGTTTAATAATGGTGATTTCAATATCAATAAAAATAGTCCTGATTATGATGTTTGTTTGGTTGTTTTCCAGGCGTGGTGTTCGACAGACAGATGGACTTGGGTTTGTGGCCTGGTGGGTCCTCGGGGAACAACAACACCAACAACACCATACATGCTGTCAGCCTGCAGGACGAGGTGGGTACTACAGCCTGGAGGTCTGGAGGGCAGGGTTAGGTGTCCTTGGTAATCTAGGGTTAGTGTCCTTGGTAATCTAGGGTTAGTGTCCTTGGTAATCTAGGGTTAGTGTCCTTGGTAATCTAGGGTTAGTGTCCTTGGTAATCTAGGGTTAGTGTCCTTGGTAATCTAGGGTTAGTGTCCTTGGTAATCTAGGGTTAGTGTCCTTGGTAATCTAGGGTTAGGTGTCCTTGGTAATCTAGGGTTAGTGTCCTTGGTAATCTAGGGTTAGTGTCCTTGGTAATCTAGGGTTAGTGTCCTTGGTAATCTAGGGTTAGTGTCCTTGGTAATCTAGGGTTAGTGTCCTTGGTAATCTAGGGTTAGTGTCCTTGGTAATCTAGGGTTAGTGTCCTTGGTAATCTAGGGTTAGTGTCCTTGGTAATCTAGGGTTAGGTGTCCTTGGTAATCTAGGGTTAGGTGTCCTTGGTAATCTAGGGTTAGTGTCCTTGGTAATCTAGGGTTAGGTGTCCTTGGTAATCTAGGGTTAGGTGTCCTTGGTAATCTAGGGTTAGTGTCCTTGGTAATCTAGGGTTAGTGTCCTTGGTAATCTAGGGTTAGTGTCCTTGGTAATCTAGGGTTAGTGTCCTTGGTAATCTAGGGTTAGGTGTCCTTGGTAATCTAGGGTTAGGTGTCCTTGGTAATCTAGGGTTAGGTGTCCTTGGTAATCTATGTTTAGGGTTAGCCAGGCAGGTGAAACAGAAATGGACAGACATCATCATAGTGGTACACCCCTCACTGTTGCATGTATGCAAAAATGTGTACATATGCAAACTATGTACAATAATTTGCTGTGCGAACAGCAGGGGTTTGCATGTGGCACGTCCAGGTTGGCAGATAAATTGTCTAGGGTTGGCAGATAAATGTGTCCAGGGTTGGCAGATAAATGTGTCTAGGGTTGGCAGATAAATGTGTCCAGGGTTGGCAGATAAATGTGTCTAAGGTTGGCAGATAAATGTGTCCAGGGTTGGCAGATAAATGAGTCTAGGGTTGGCAGATAAATGAGTCTAGGGTTGGCAGATAAATGAGTCTAGGGTTGGCAGATAAATGAGTCTAGGGTTGGCAGATAAATGAGTCTAGGGTTGGCAGATAAATGAGTCTAGGGTTGGCAGATAAATGAGTCTAGGGTTGGCAGATAAATGAGTCTAGGGTTGGCAGATAAATGAGTCTAGGGTTGGCAGATAAATGTGTCTAAGGTTGGCAGATAAGGGTTGGCAGATAAATGTGTCTAAGGTTGGCAGATAAATGTGTCTAGGGTTGGCAGATAAATGTGTCTAAGGTTGGCAGATAAATGTGTCTAGGGTTGGCAGATAAGGGTTGGCAGATAAATGTGTCTAAGGTTGGCAGATAAATGTGTCTAGGGTTGGCAGATAAATGTGTCTAGGGTTGGCAGATAAATGTGTCTAAGGTTGGCAGATAAATGTGTCTAAGGTTGGCAGATAAATGTGTCTAAGGTTGGCAGATAAATGTGTCCAGGGTTGGCAGATAAATGTGTCTAGGGTTGGCAGATAAGGGTTGGCAGATAAATGTGTCCAAGGTTGGCAGATAAATGTGTCCAAGGTTGGCAGATAAATGTGTCCAAGGTTGGCAGATAAATGTGTCCAAGGTTGGCAGATAAATGGTCCACTTACCCTACAATAAAACAGGACTATTCTCATCTGTTAAATAAAGTTGTCATTCATTCATTCGCTATGTGTGCCTAAAGTCAAGACTCTACAGTACTGAACTAGAAAAAACCTGTGAGTAAGTCAAGTACGCTGGAGTGAGGCGTGGACGGAAGTGGCCATAAAATACCAGAGGGAGGTGAATGATTGATTGATTGAAAACTTTATTTAACAGATTGCAGAATGGGTACAATACAGTACGGCTCAATACACACAATTGTTAACACTTCCAGCGCCAAAAAATGCTGTCCAGCGTTATTGGCCGCCATGCGTTGTCTTTTGAGAGATCAATATTTAATTTTTTCACCGTGGCATTAATAATTCATCCACCCACCCCCGGTCCTGCAGCTGGACCCTAGATGTGACTGCAACGACGGCTCAATACCGCCGCCTGGTGGATGGTCGGGCGAGTTACACTCACAAACAGGATGTGCCATCAGTGCATCGAGGAAAATCATCCGGCAGTCACATCTCGCTACGGGACTCCTGACAGACACTATAGTACATATGGATCGCTTTCTAAACTTAATAATCGATATGATTTCGGCGTTTATTGCGCCATACAAACCGGAAATGGACCTAGGCGATCGGCGTAGAATAATTGGGATCTTTCACCGCCAGTCTCATCGGCCCACGGTAAGATGAATATAACGTTATTTTCATCCCGATTGTGCATTTCCTTGTTTGCAAACTGTGCGGGAGCTTAGAGGACTGTATATAATTATCACCTTAGGGGGTGTGGTAGGATGCCTTAACTCTTAAACTAATTGTACCAAATACACAACTGAGTGAATAACTTAAAATGGAGTCACCTAAACTAGAAAGAGCGAGGAAACTGTTTGAAACATAATGCTTTTATATAAGCAAAAAAGGGGAAAAAGATACATACAAAATATTGTTATCACATTACACAAAGCCTAATTAAATACTATTACTAAATTTAGATGGGCGCCCAAATAGTTCTAATAAAGTGTTCTGGCCAAACGTTGCCGCGGTTACCACTGTGACAGAGGAACAATTCCCTCTGCAGGATGAGAGAGATGGAGGTGATGAGGAGTAGTAGACCGCTGCGTGTTGATGAGGGCGGGAAGACGCTGCCCGGTCCAATAGGCGCCACTAGTCTGCTCCTGCAGACCAGATGCTCCGCTGTGGTGGTCCGAGTGTCTCGCTCCGCTCCGTGGTGCTGCACGGCGCACGCCGACAGCTGCTGCAGACACGCTGGTCCCCTCTGTACCACAGGCTACTGCTTAAGGACTAGTTGTGTCCTTTACTCCTTTTACAGCGACACAGACCTTATCTAAATGTTCTCTGGTCTGTGTTATATATCGACTGATATGTCCAGTATAGAGCAGCTATCGAAGCATGAGCCGAAGCTACTTTAGGTATTAGCGCCGAGCTAGCTAGCTTCGGCTAACTGGTAACGATAGATGGGGAATACTATAGTCTGCTGTAATATGCTAATCCCAGACGTTCACTAAACATCAAATTAGCTGGGTACTAAAACTCACTCTCTCTTGGTGGTATAATGTCCGCTTGGTAAGCCACTTTACATACTTGGTCACCGTCAAACTATAACGTTAACGAGAGCAACGCTGTGTGTACGTCCGCTCTCTTCCGTGTCCGAGTCAAGTTCAACGTCACAAGCTCATAGAGAGGAAGTGACGCAGATATGAGGGAACACTAAACCACCTCTGGCCCACTAGATGGCAGCACCGTCATATAACCTGAGATGCAATCAATAGGCAGACAGTGTAACATTATGTGGTAAATAATAACTTAACTCCCACATATTAACTTAAAGGGGGATTATTTTAGGTCTAATTTTACCTAATTGCAGACCCTTCAGCACAGCCGCCCCCTGATTTGCGGCGCTAATCAGTACTGAGGTCTGCTGAATGTCTAGTAGTCACTCAGGCTGGTCAGAGTCAGAGTACGGGGGTAGTCGGATCAGTCGAGCCACTGGTCTGTGGTATGTTCTTCCTCCGACCTCCACGATAGCAGAGCGGACTCTTCCGTCTTGCCCTTTTACCACACTCTTCACCCCTCCGGTGAGCCAGCGGGCTCGGGGAAGCGCCTGATCCACGATCATGACTGGGGTTCCTGGTTCTAGGTTGCCTCTTTCAGTGATCCACTTGCGGCGGCCTTGCAGCGATGGGAGATATTCGGTGGTGAACCTCTTCCAGAATTGGTCGGCTAAAGCCTGACTATACCTCCATTGTCTTCTGCCGATGATCTCGGTGGAGGCGTAGACCGCAAAGGGAAGGGCCGCGTCTCGCCGCCCCATCAAAAGGCTGTTGGGTGTTATGGGGTCGAGATCGGCCGCGTCGCTACTGACGTACCCCAGTGGCTTGGAATTCAGAATGGCTTCAATCTCCACCAGCACGGTGTTGAAGACCTCTGCCTTCGGAACCTGTCCTCTGAGCGCGGCTGCTAGAGCAGCCTTTACTGACTTGACCTCTCTCTCCCACGTTCCACCGAAGTGGGGTGCATTTGGAGGGTTGTAGGAGAAGGTGACCTGTTGGGAGGCCAGCTCGTCCCTCAACTCCTCACTCATCTGGTGGTAACTCTTGATGAGTTCAGCTTCTCCTCCCTTGAAATTCGTCCCGTGATCAGACCATAAGGTATGGGGTCGCCCTCTCCTTCCAGTAAATCGACGGAATGACTGGAGGAAGCTGTCTGTTGTCATTTCAGCCAGCACCTCGAGATGGACGGCTCTCGTGGTGAGGCACTTGAAGATGATTCCCCATCTCTTAGCAGTTGCTCTCCCGATCTCCGCCTTGATGGTGAAGGGCCCGAAGCAGTCCATGCCCGTGTTGTGGAAGGGCGCTTCTTGGAGACGGAGGCGGCAGGATGGGAGGTCAGCCATTCGTGGCATGATGGGTTGGGCTCTGAGCTTCTGGCAGTCTGTGCATGACCGTTGGTAACGCCGCACAGCCTCCCGGCCGCGAAGTATCCAGAACCTTCTCCTGAGCTCCGCGAAGAGCCGCTCCGCTCCAGGGTGATACAATTTGGTGTCATAGTGACGAATCACCAAGTTAGTCACCGGATGCTTCGAGGGGAGTAGGATGGGGTGTTTGCTGTCCTCAGTGAGGCCCTGAGCCCGTCGTAGGCGGCCTCCGACACGTATGAGGTCTTTCTCGTCCAGTTCGGGGGCCAGTAGCCTCAGCTTGCTGTCTCTTGGTAGCTCCATCTTCCGTCCCAAGCACGCCATCTCGATCTGGAAGACCTCCCGCTGCACCCTCTGCAGCAACATGATCTCAGCTGCGGCGTAGTCGTCGGCGCTGAGAGGGGTCGGGTCTCCGGGACCGGGGTTCCGGTGGTGGAAGGTACGTACTTGGAGCTCTTCTAGGGTCTGGCAATCCTCAACCTTGGGACCGTCAGTATTTGAAGGGTCTTGGAGTCCAGTGAGGCCGCAGAAGATGGACTTCTTAAGTTCCACCTCCACCTCTGCGTTCTCCAAGTTCGGAGGAGAAGGCCAGTCTTCTTCTGGCTTGCGTAGGTAGTCGGGTCCACGGTGGTAGAGGTTGGGACGTGCCAATTCCTCGAGGGTCGCACCTCTGGTGATCACGTCCGCCGGGTTGACATCTGTCGAAACGTATCGCCAGCAGCTGATCCCCACAAGCTCTTGGATCTCTGTCACCCTTGTTCCTACGAATACTTTATATCTGCACGAAGTCGACTGGATCCACTGGATGACTGTTGTGGAGTCAGACCACATCGACACCGCGTGAAGGGGGAGGTGCAGCTCTTCCTTCAGCATCTTTCCCAACTGGGCTCCACTTAGAGCTGCGCAGAGCTCCAGCCGGGGAATGGATTGCTGCTTCTTGGGTGCAACTCTTGAGCGTGCAAGAATGAAGGAGACGTGGACTGTGTCGTCGGGCTCCACCGCGCGCAGGTACGCTACTGCACCATATGCCTTCTCAGACGCGTCACAGAATACATGAAGGGAGAGCTGGCTGCCGGTCAGACTGACGCTCGAGGGAAAGTAGCTCCTGGGAAACTCTATCTGTTGGAGGGTGGGGAGCTCTTCTTCCCACTTCTTCCACTTCGCCCCGAGTGCCTCTGGTAGGGGGTCATCCCATCCCTTCGCCTCAGTCCACAGCTCGCTGACCAGAGCCTTGGCACGAGTCGTGTAGGGGTTGATGTAACCCAACGGGTCATATTGACTCGCCAGAGTACTGTAGATCGACCTCCTGGTTACGTAATGGCGAGTTTCGATTTTCTTTTTCCGGTAACACAGGGTGTCAGACTTGAAACGCCAGAGGAGACCCAGAGTCATTTCCTGGGCGTCCTCACTTGACTGGGAGAGCCAGGTCTCGCTGCTGTCAGCCTTCGCTTCGTCTGGGAGGTCTCGGACGACCTCAGGGTCGTTGGTGGCCCACTGGCGGACCTCAAAGCCAGCGGTGGCCAGGAAGGTGCGTATGTCATGCACCAGCTTGTAGGCCTCTTCCGCGGTCTCCACGCTGTGGAGGCAGTTGTCCACATAGAAACTGTGGTGGACAGCATCGGAGACTCCGGGGGGTGCGGCGCCGTCGTCGACATGAAGCTGCAGGGCGTAGGTGGCGCAACACGGGCTGCAGGTCGTCCCGAAGGGCAGCACCTCCCACTGATAGATGGACGGTTCCGGGTCGTCTGGGTTTTCTCTCCACAAGAACCTCATGAGTGGCTTATCTTCGTCGAGCAAACACACCTGATGGAACATGCGTTTGATGTCGCCACTGATGGCGGTCTTCTGTCGTCGGAAGCGCACCATGACTCCGAGGAGAGGAGGGGTCAGAGTCGGACCGGGCAGGAGATAGCGGTTGAGGTTCTGCTGGCGCACTTGAAAGCTGCAATTAAAGACCACTCTGTTCTTTCCGTTGTGCTTAACGTTATGGTGTGGAAGGTACCATGACTCGGTACTCCTTTCCGCCTCCTCAGGCTTCAGCCTCCTGACGAGTCCAGACTCTATGAGCTTGCTCATTTCTGTGGCGTAGGCGGCAGCCGTCTCGGGGTCTCTGCTGAGTCTTCTTTCAGTGCTAAGCAGACACGGCTTCGCTACTCCTGGGGGAACCTTGAAGGTCGGCATGGGCTCTCTTCTCAAGAGCGGTGTGGCGTATCTGAGGACACCGCGCACGCAGACACGCTTGGTCTTGGCTTGGAGAAGATCCATCGCCGCCTTATCTTCTTTGGAGCGAGTGTGTATCTTCTCGTTTTTGTATGGAGCAATGTCCAGCTGCCATAACCTCTGAACATTCTCCAGCAATGCCTCGTCTTCGTGCCCCGCTCCAATGAAGAGGCAGTGGGTCTGACGGGCGTTCAGATTTCTTAGACTGATGGGGCCCTGCAGGGTCCAGCCTAGCGGAGTCTCCAGGGCGACGGGACATCCGGGTGGACCCGGGATGATGTGCTTGGGTAAAGTGAGGTTCACATTATCGGAGCCGAGCAGGAGGGTGGGCTTCACCTCCATTGCAGCGTTGATCCCCAGATTACGGAGATGTGGGTACCTCTTCATGAGGGACTCCATCGGGTAGCCGTAACTGGAGAGGCACAACCCGGCAGCTGTGAATACGCGGCTCACTTTGAAGACTTCCTTCGGCCGTCCGGCCGGTGTGAGGGTGAGGGCCACACTTTCTCCTTGAATAGTGGTGCGCCCTGGTTGGATGGTGAGGAGATCCAGCTCCTCTGCGTCGCCCACGAGTCCAAGGGCGATGGCAGCCTCACGCATCAGCAGCGTGCGCTCCGAGCCATCGTCAATAACCGTGTAGGTCTCCAGAGTCTTGTCGCGGTTCCGCAGGACCACCGGCACAATCTTCAACAGCACGCGGGGAGTGCTGCCTCTCACGGGGCCCACGTAGTAGTTGCGTAGCTCTCTAGAGGGCTCATCACGGACTTCCGCCACATAAGGCTTAGCCTTGTCGTCTCTATTGTTGAGGTCGTGGAGGGCCGTGAGGTGGATCTTCCCGCACCCGCTCTGTCTGCAGGGTCCCTTGAGGGTGCAGTCCTTTGCTCTGTGCTCACGGGCGCACTTCCAGCACCGCTTATTCTCTATTATCCACTGTTTCTTTTCCTCTGTAGTCTTCTCCTTGAACCCGGGACAGTTGTCTAGCCAGTGGACCTCTGTGCAGCACTGGCATGGCGGCGGAGTCTTCTTCTCTCCTTTCTTCTGGGAGGAGAAGCCTCGTTGGCCTTTCGGGGGCCCTTGGTGCTCCTTTGATCTGGTTTCATGTACGGTGGTCAGCACCCTAACGGGCCGCCCCGTTCGGTCGGACTTGTCTCGTCCACTGCCTCTCGGCTCTTCCCGCTTGGGGAGGCGGATGTGCCTCATCTCCGACTTCAGGAACTCTGAGAGCTCCATCAGGGTAGACAGTGGCTGTTGGGGGTGGAGACGCTCGTGTTCCCGTCGGAACCTCTCTTCCCTTTCCTTTGGAAGCTTCCTGACGAAGCGTTCTACGTTGGAGCCTGCATAGAGCTCAGTGCGGCCGGCGGCTCCTTGGAACGTCAGGAGGCTCACCAGAGCCTGTACCTTCAAGGAGTATGCGTCCAGGGCGTGGTCGTCCTTTATGTCTGCCATTTCTCCCAGCTCGTGGATCTCCTCCAATATGTGGTCCCACGGGCGTCCCCAGCGCTCGTCCAGGGCCTGGAGAGACGAAGTATAGGGGGTGGGGGAGTATGCGTTGGCAGTGCATATGAGCTTGGCCGCAGGCAGCCTACAGTGCATAGACAGCTCGAGGAACTTCTGTTGCTCGCTGTGGTTGGCGGCGCCCAGGAGGAACTCCAGACACATCCTCATGTCATGGTACTGACTTCTAGAATTGTCTTTGAAGAATGGGATGGCGCTCCCTGGTGGGCGCTGTGGGAGCGGGTCGTACCTAGGGGCCGGTGCAGTTACGGGCCAATGTTGATGGGATCTGGAGGTTGCTCTGTGTGTGGCGGGTAGCCGCTCACATTGAGAGCGGGGTGGCGCCTCTCTTGGTGCCGTATATTCCTCCTGCAGACGAGCCAGTCGCCTTTCCAGGTCTTCGGAGTCGGCCTTGTCCCTTCTTCGGGGTCGGGGATACGTAGCCGGGTGCTCCTCCCTTTCAGGCTGGCGGCGCTGGGGTGAGTTATTCCTAGTGGATGCTCTTGATGATTGCCTGGAGGCAGAGGCCGATTGCAGTTGGGCGGTAGCGAGCCGGGTGTTCTCCAAGGCCTGGGCTGCCGCTCTATCGCGCTCCCGCTCCAGTGCTTCCGCGGCTCTTCTCTCTCTGTCGAGCGCATCTCGGTGGAGCCACTCCTCTCTTGCGAGGGCATCTTCGCGTTGTTGTTGCATGCATTGGAACATGAGTCCTGTTTGGCTGGTAACGCTCCCTCTGCTTTGTGCTCTGCTGGGGGGCCTACTAGTTCTGCGAGTGTCTAGGAAGAACTCTCCCGGTTGGAAGTGATTGAAGTCCTGCCTGCCGCGTGGCTCCACTCTGTCTGGGGGATTAATATCCTCTCCAGGTTGCGAGTCGTTTTCAGCGGAGTCACTCTCCTCTTCTTCTTCAGACTCATCTTGCTCATCATACTCATCTTGGTTGGCGGTATCCAGTGGCGAGAAGGTAGTTATGTCTTCACTACATGAGACTGCCACCTGGTGTCTCTTCTTCTCTTCAGGCCGCTGGGGGGTGTCAGTCGGGTCTGACTCTGTTCTCAGAGTCTGATCTAACTGCGGTGTGGCAGCAGCACCCTCTACTAGCTGGGGTGTGCCTGCCGTCTGATCTAACTGTGGTGTGGCAGAAGCACCCTCTACTAGCTGGGGTGTGCCTGCCGTCTGGGTTGTAAAGTCCCCTACTGTCCGGTCAGCTGATAGCACATTCTGATTGCTCTCCGAACTAGGGCTACTGGGTGTACCCAGGACACAGTCATCTAGTCGGGAGGGTAATCTACGCTCTCTAGGAGCACGTGTCTTCCCTTCAGGGAAGGGGGGGGGGGGGGGGCCTTTGAACCTACCTCGCTCTTTTGTGACATCCTATCTGGTTTAACTCCGGCTCGAAGTGACCAAATTGTGCGGGAGCTTAGAGGACTGTATATAATTATCACCTTAGGGGGTGTGGTAGGATGCCTTAACTCTTAAACTAATTGTACCAAATACACAACTGAGTGAATAACTTAAAATGGAGTCACCTAAACTAGAAAGAGCGAGGAAACTGTTTGAAACATAATGCTTTTATATAAGCAAAAAAGGGGAAAAAGATACATACAAAATATTGTTATCACATTACACAAAGCCTAATTAAATACTATTACTAAATTTAGATGGGCGCCCAAATAGTTCTAATAAAGTGTTCTGGCCAAACGTTGCCGCGGTTACCACTGTGACAGAGGAACAATTCCCTCTGCAGGATGAGAGAGATGGAGGTGATGAGGAGTAGTAGACCGCTGCGTGTTGATGAGGGCGGGAAGACGCTGCCCGGTCCAATAGGCGCCACTAGTCTGCTCCTGCAGACCAGATGCTCCGCTGTGGTGGTCCGAGTGTCTCGCTCCGCTCCGTGGTGCTGCATGGCGCACGCCGACAGCTGCTGCAGACACGCTGGTCCCCTCTGTACCACAGGCTACTGCTTAAGGACTAGTTGTGTCCTTTACTCCTTTTACAGCGACACAGACCTTATCTAAATGTTCTCTGGTCTGTGTTATATATCGACTGATATGTCCAGTATAGAGCAGCTATCGAAGCATGAGCCGAAGCTACTTTAGGTATTAGCGCCGAGCTAGCTAGCTTCGGCTAACTGGTAACGATAGATGGGGAATACTATAGTCTGCTGTAATATGCTAATCCCAGACGTTCACTAAACATCAAATTAGCTGGGTACTAAAACTCACTCTCTCTTGGTGGTATAATGTCCGCTTGGTAAGCCACTTTACATACTTGGTCACCGTCAAACTATAACGTTAACGAGAGCAACGCTGTGTGTACGTCCGCTCTCTTCCGTGTCCGAGTCAAGTTCAACGTCACAAGCTCATGGAGAGGAAGTGACGCAGATACGAGGGAACACTAAACCACCTCTGGCCCACTAGATGGCAGCACCGTCATATAACCTGAGATGCAATCAATAGGCAGACAGTGTAACATTATGTGGTAAATAATAACTTAACTCCCACATATTAACTTAAAGGGGGATTATTTTAGGTCTAATTTTACCTAATTGCAGACCCTTCAGCACACAAACCATCTGATCAATATATCCACCCAACCTACATAAAGCAGTTACTGATGATCAAGGAATTATAAACGACCCCCCCCCCCTTTCCTCCACGCATGATGAAGCATAATGTATACCGATCATATACATTTGAATTTTTTAATATAGCCTGTATAGGAAAGAAACGGCAATCGATAATCTATATATGCGTTTGGGCCTATAACTAGCGTTTTTGGAATTACAGCAGAAAAGATTAAAAACATACTTATATTCTAGAAGGTATTAACACAACAATGTATGAATGAAAAAGTATAACGTTCCCACATCCTGAACGATAGATAATCGATGTTGAATGGGCCATAGTAATGTCAATATAGCAATACAATTTAAAAAGTTATAGCCCTGCAAAGAAGGTAAACATCTCCATAGGCTTACAGCGCTGGCAGAGAGGGGAGATGGGCATAACCCCCGGCGGGCAATGTGTTAAGGTGATGCAGACCAGAGAAAGACGTTTGTCTTGTTTACATCAGGGTCCCCCATTTTCAATTCATAGTGACATTTATGACATACACAACATACATGACATCATGACATTTATGGCATAGGGACATGCATGACATACAGGTATATAGTACTGTTACATTTGTGACATATACGATATGCAAATATACAGTACTGTTACCCATAGATCCTGACAAGAGTATATACATATGATGGGGAGGGGACTGTACATTAGGAGGGGGGGGGGGGGGGTGGGAGAAATATACATACGGTGGGGAGGAGACTGTACATTAGGAGGGGGGGGGGGCGGTAAACATTTACGGTGGCCAGTTTAGAATTGCAGCCTCCCTGTAGGTGCTCTTTAACACAATCCCCGCCATGCAATATGAGCATCTTATAGCTCTGATGTCAGCGCTGTAAGCCTATGGAGTTGCTCACCTTCTTTGCAGGGCTATAACTATTTAAATAGTATAGCTATATCTGCATTACTATGGGTATCTATCGTTCAGGATGTGGGAACGTTATATTTTTCCATTAATACATTGTCGTTTAATACCGTGGTCTGCGGTAATTCCTAGAACGCAAGTGGCTGGCCGATGATAGGAGGAAAAATCTTCCAATTATTTGATTGCCATCTGCTAGATCGTATGTCCATTTGGCCGACACCATAAACTCCAAAAGCTTAATGATTCTCGCATCTCGAGTTACAAGAAAACTGCGTCGGGAAGACATTCACCGACGCACAGAGTCATACTTCCCGTAGAAAAGTAAGTGCAACATCGGCCGAAATCCACCAGGCGGCGGTATCGGGCCGCTGCAATCGCAGACAGTGTCAGAGTTTCCCAGAGCCTTGGTGGATGAATTATGAATGGCAATAGCGAATAAAAGAAATACCGTAGTGATGCACGATATATCGACCGCTATGGCCGTTTTTTTACACATCGGTATCGGTCTGATATCAAGATGGGGCCGATATGGGCCTTTATATTTAAATACATGTTTTGGCCTTAAATAGTTTGAAAATATCTGTCATTTCTGAAAATAAGTTACAAAAGTAAAAAAAAAAATAAAAAAGTGTTTTCTATACAGAGATATCCACATCGGTAAATATCGGTATCGGCCAGAACAGCAATATTAATATCGGTTATCGGTATCTGCCACAATTTTCACATCGGTGCATCACTAAAAAGAAATAACGATCACAATAACGAGTTTACTCGTTGATGATATTCGATTGGCGCGCAATAACGCGTTAACTCGTTCTTGGCAATTAATGTGTTAACACATTGCCCGCCGGGCATTGTGCCCATCTCATACCCCTCTCTGCCACCGTTGAAAGCCTATGGAGATGTTTACCTTCTTTGCAGGGCTATAACTTTTTTAATTGTTCATTAATGCGTGGAGGAATGGGGGGCGGGGGTCGTTTATAATTCCCCGATCATCAGTAACTGCTTTATGTAGTATGGGTGGATATATTGATCAAATGGTTTGCAAACAAGGAAATGCACAATCGGGATGAAAATAACGTTATATTCCTCTTACCGTGGGCCAAAGAGACTGGCGGTGAAAGATCCCAAGTATACGACGTCGATCGCCTAGGTCCATTTCCGGTTTGTATGTCGCAATAAACGCCGAAATCATATCTATTATTAAGTTTATAAAGCGATCCATTATGTACATTGTGTCTGTCGGGAGTCATGCAACAATATCTGACGGCCGGATGAATCTAATCGACGCACAGCCCCCATATCCTGTCGGCAAGTGTAACTCGCCCGACCATCCACCAGGCGGCGGTATTGAGCCGTCGTTGCCTTCACCTGTAGGGTCCAGCTGCAGCGTTGCGGGTGTATATATGAATTATGAATGCCATGGTGAAAAAAATTAAATATTGATCTCAAAATCGCTGTACAGCGATATTGGCAGAATGGGCATGGCGGGCAATAACGCTGTAAAGCGATTGAGCGGTTTTGAATGTGGGTAGGGATTCACATCGTTTTACGGCGTTCCACATTGTTGTGGCATAATTGCTAAACGTGTTTAGTCCCTTGTTTGAGCCGAATCTGGGTTGCACATGATTTGTGGAGCTCCCTCTGGTGTTGTGGGCGTGGTATTCACTGACCTTTGGGAAGTATTTCGAAATGTACATGGGTACCTGTGTGGTGTAGTGTATCTTGTAGACCAGGCCCATTGCAAGTTGCTGTACTCTGACAACCTAGGATGGCTTAGAGTAGACGACAAAGTGGGCAGGGGTGAGGTGGGTTCTGGGGGTAAGGTCAAGCAGTAGTCTGACCAGTTTGTTTTGTGATGTTTGTAATCTTGTTTTTAGCGCCTTTGAGGTGCTTTGGTACCATGAGGTGCAAGCATAGTCGTAGTACCCTTGAATGAGGTGTAGTGGTTACATGATTGCTGTTTCCGGCCGGTCCACCATCTTGAAAACACAATGAAATTTGACCATTGCCCATTTCTAAATCGTCTCGTTTAAAACAAATAAAGCATCAACACTTGGATGGTGTACCTGTCTGTGCATACCGTATTCATCCACAATCTATAGCTCAACATGAAAATATTCACAATTAATTGTAAAAAAACGCCTAATTTTATTTCAACCAAAAATGCTTAACAAATAATGTTAGTGATAGAAGGGAACTCATTTTGTGTAAAAATGGAAAGCCTTCCGAAGTTCATGAGGTAGAATTGTTACAATAGCCCATAATCTATTTTCCCAATGATAAATCCCTATACGGGTGGACCTCGCGGGCGGTCCAAACTTAAGTGACGTCAGACTACACCACCCTTTATTTAGGAGCAAATTGTTTGCATGATTAAAAACGATGGTTTGAACATCTTTTCGAAAAACCCTGGCGAATGTTCGAATCCCAAAAGCAGGCTTGGGACAGCTCTAACTGGAGCTGAGCTGAATGTGTTCAAATAGACATAAAAAGTGAAGGATTGGACTTTGCGAGCTAACTGTAATACAATGTTATTTTTTACAATAATTTACATAACATCTTAAGAAATGACTAATGTGTATGGGAACTGACAAAATAGGTAATGGTAAAGGTAACGCTTAAAATGTATTATTGCAGCGGCAAAAGGCGCGGTGAAAATGTTTGGGTGCACCTAAATGACGTGCTGGTGCACCTAAATGAAAAAGTTAGGCGCACTGGTGCAACCAATGTAAAAAGTTAGTCTGGAGCCCTAGGCCTAACAAAATAAATTGTTTGGTTCCTGTTGGTTGTCAGTTAAGGCCATGGGTAGGTAGGGAATTTATTTTATTTTTTATTAAATTTTTTCCCACGGCAACTATGGATAGGGAATTTCTTTATTTAATTAAAATGTTCACGACAACATGGATGCATGTACTCTGCCAGCATGTTTAATATCCATAATACTAAAGGTTTGACTAAGATTTGTATGAAACGTCGGCAACCGGAACCAAACCATTTATTTTGATAAGCCCTACTACGGCTCCTTTCGATCGATTATTCGACTAATCGGGGTCAGCCCTAGTATATACTCTATCAATAATAGATATATGTGTGTATGTACAGCCCACCCTGATACAAATATAGGGATGTAATCTATCTTAAGTCTACAAATATAACACTATCCTAAGTCTACAAATATAACACTATCCTAAGTCTACAAATATAACACTATCCTAAGTCTACGAATATCTAGTCTAAATATCTATTCTAAATACACTCCAGTTAGTCCAAATACACTCCAGTTAGTCCAAATACACTCCAGTTAGTCTAAATCATGCATTAAAGCGTTCCTTTTGTCTTTTTTTTTTTTTTCAATTTGATTTGGAGTCTGACGGAATTGGCTACCTGGTATAATATGATTTGTAGATGCATACAGATTGAAACGACATTTAGCCAATCAGAGCCGTCAAATATCATGAAAAAGGGCGTTTTGACCATTCTAACCAATCAAACGTGAGCTTGACGCACACACACGCTGCTCGCAGTGCCCTCCCCCTCACAGACCCGTCTTGTCACGTATCATTTGCACCGAAGATAGCAAGCGTGCAGGTCCTCTTTTAACACCACTGAAGCATTAAACAATGGCCCAATAAACTATTCACTTTAGTTTACTACACGAGGCGTTGTCTAACGTTATCTAGCTGGCTAGCTGATAGCTCATAACATAATTGAAATTCGTTTTTGAAGCTGTGGCTAACGTTAGCTAGCTACCTATCTTCGGGTGGCTAACGTTAGCTACCTAGCAACAGTAGCTTGCTAATACGGGCTGTCCTGGCTGGCTAACTTTTAATTCGCAATGGAGTGGAGCTAACTAACTGTACACATCGATGTGATTGGCTGAGACTGTATTTTGTACGGTTGGCTGCCTGGCTGTTGTGGATTCGGGGAGCCAGCTAGCAGCTAACATCAACTCAATGTCAACACTCTGTTGACACTCTGAGCGAGTTTGCCGACAGCAATGTAACAAACAATATGGTCCGTGCGGAACCATTATCCCCAACACATAGTTCCGTGTGAATAATGTTGAGCCACCACAAAAGATGAATCCAAAGTTTAATATACGGTAGTAAGAATAGTACTAGGCTATATGTCACAAATGTAACATTACTATATTCCTGTATGTCATGTAGGGGTGGACGGTATAAACGGTATACGGTATAAACGGTATGAATTTGCTCTACGGTATGGATTTTGCCTATACCGTGTAACCGGTAGTGCAGCTCTAAAATAGCAATGACGTCATGTAACCACTGCGCGACTATTTCACTCGCATTTGCCCCTAAAAATAGATAGAATTAGTCATAGATAATAGATATGTGCGAACTGGAAAAAGTTATTTAGGAGGCTTCGCGCAGTGGGCGTGCCAGCCCCTCCCGCACGCATGTAAACACGGGTCTACTGAGTAGTCTAGTGGGACGGGACGTCTCCCTGAGCTAACGTTAGCTTAGCTACCGTTACAAAATGACCCAGTCAACTATTCACTTTTAGTTTAATACATGATGAGGCATTGTCTAACCGAACGGTATCTAGTCGGCCAGCTACCGATAGCTCCTGACATCAACAAACGCTGACATCAAGTCTAGTAGAGTAGACGTGTATGATAGCTCCGTTAGCCGTTAGCTCACGTTAACGCAAGTAAGTTCACCGTTCAAAACGAAATGTCCCATTGAACTAAATAATTCACTGAGGCGTTGTATTAACGTTATATATCCGGCTAGCAGTAGCTACAGATAGCTCCTGATATCAATGTCTTATAACACTGATTCGATGCGTATTCGAGCTGAGGGCTTGATGAGCACAGTTAAGTAACGTTATGCCAATAGGGTCCAGGTGCAGCGCCGGAGAATCCTGGCCGTAGCTCTGCTCGAGGCTACTCGAGTAGCTGGAGGCTACTAGAGTACACACAGACAGTGGAGCTTGTTGCGTGGTGGCGATGTCTCGCAGATAATACAAGTACAAGTCTAATTATATAATATATATATTTTATAAAAAAAATATATATATATATATATATAAAATAAAAAAATTTTTTTTATCAAAAACGATGATACCGTGATATATACCGTTACCGTCTATGCTTCAAATTATACCGTGATATAAATTTTAGACCATACCGTCCACCCCTAATGTCATGTATGTCCCTATGCCATAAATGTCATGTATGTTGTGTGTCATAAATGTCACTATGAATTGAAAATGGGGGACCCTGATGATGTAAACAAGACAAACGTCTTTCTCTGGTCTGCATCCCCTTAACAATTGTGTGTATTGAGCTGTACTGTATTGTACCCATTCTGCAATCTGTTAAATATTGATTGATTGATTGATTGAACATTTTATTAACAGATTGCAGCTCAATACACACAATTGTTAAGGGGATGCAGACCAGAGAAATACTTTCGTCTTGTTTACATCAGGGTCCCCCATTTTCAATTCATCATAACATATATGACATACATGACATACAGATAGACAGTACTGCTACATCTATACATTTATGACATACCAGATTTACAAATACAGTACTGTTTGTGATACAAAAATAGTCTAAAAAAAGAGTGTATATACATTTGATGAAGAAACTGTACATTGGAGGAGGTTGGGTGGGGGGGGGGGGTAACTGTACATTGGATTATCGACGAAACCTTACCCAAGAAGAGGGTCTTGTGTATTAAATAAAGTTTTCATTCATTCATTCACTCTGGATCTGGTAAATCCAGTAGCAATACACACAATTGTTAAGGGGATGCAGACCAGAGAAAGATGTTTGTCTTGTTTACATCATCAGGTTCCCCCATTTTCAATTCATAGTGACATTTATGACATACACAACATACATGACATCATGACATTTATGACATAGGGACATACATGACATATAGTACTGTTACATTTGTCACATATACGATATGCAAATAATACAGTACTGTTACCCAGAGATCCTAACAGTAAATATATACATTGATGAGTAGGAGACTGTACATTAGGAGGGGGTGGGTGGAAAAAAATATATACAAACGGTGGGGAGTAGACTGTCCATTGTTGTTGTGGCATAATTGCGAAACGTGTTTAGTCCCTTGTTTGTATGATAACGAGCCTTTTAGTTCATGGTTCAAAGTAATGGGAAAAGGGTGCTAGCTCGCCATCAATCAGAAGCTAGCCACAAGACTTGCATCCAGCACACAGCCTCCCTGCCTGGCACAACGACCACAACAGTAGGGTCTATAGTCACAGTCAGGACAGTAGGCTCTACAAGTAGGCTCCCTTAAAACACTAACGCTATTAAAAAATAAATACAGTGGAGGTTAAAATAAGAATATGACTTGGCCTGAAAAAAAGTTCAGTCAGGAGAATTTGTTTTGCTTTAATCCCTTCTCACCTGCTGGACCACTACCTCTCGTTTCATCGCCTCACAACCCCAATACGCTACACTATGCTCCCCACCACAATTACAACACATTGGCCTCACCAGGGTTTCCGTTAGAATTTTTTTTGCAGGTCTGAGTGTCCTGTAGATTTCAATCTACCGGACAAATGGGATAAATTCCGGTCAGAGTTTATTGAGCTTAAAAACAATTGATAGGCCTATATAAAGAATGACATCATCAAGGCATTTATAATATTTTAACTTAAAACTAGGCTACTTTTGCGTATACAGTCATTAATATATTCCAAATAAAATAAGTCCCTCGTGACTTCGTGCTGCTGCCGACTTGAGGTGTCGGTGGGCAGTCTGCCCGACATTAAACAGCAGTCTGTTATAATCACATTTTTATGAGCTAACGAATTCCGTTATATTGGACATTTGTATTAATTATATCAAGCGAAGAACTGAGAAATTTGGCAGAGAGAGACAGCAACATTATCGTGGGTTTGCGTGACGACTCTCTCCACCTCGCAACGACTTATTTGCAAAGAGTATGGCGCTGCAGAGCAGCTGATTCAGCTGTTATTGGCTCTTTTCTGGGAACCGCACAGCAGCGCCCCCCACCCAACATTGAATTGAAAATGGCTGAATTGGAGTACTGCTGGAATACTGCATTGTGCTGCTGCTGCTCCGGCTCTGCAGCTTCACAAAAGTTCGCACACCCAGCACTAAGCTCTCGCTGACAACGTCGTTGTCATTATTAGAAGCAACGAGGAAACAAATGTAATGATCGTTTCGTTCATCGCATAGGCTATTTAATTTTAGCCTATTTTAATACAATTCAAATAATCAAATTGTGCTTAGACTCAGGGAATTATTTTCACCGGACATTAAGACCGGAGATATTAAATATGTCGGACTTCAACAGATTTTGCCGGTCAAATACCGGTAATTACCGGCTACCGGAAACGCTGGGCCTCACTGTCTCCCTGTTCACATTTCCCATAGTCATCTGCTCCTTCCTACATGTCTTGGCTATATGTCCAAACTCTTGGCACTTGTAACACCTCAAAGGTTTCGCCACAAACTCCATAACCCTATACACCATATACCCTATAAATACCTCTTTTGGACTAACCTCATCTTCAAACTGAATTACTATCGTCTCTGTCTCCTTCTTCTCGGCTCCTCTTGTCATCCTTTCCGCACTCTTAACTTTCCTATTACCCCCGTTACTCTCCAAATCTCCTACCAGCTGCTCTATACTAACCTTGATTAGAATTCCACTAATCACCCCCTTGCAACCACCCTCCCTTTTCTCCCCTACTCGCACTACTCTACAGACATTCACTTTGCCAATGCTCCTCATTTCCCTTGCCTTCTCTATCTGCACTAAACGTACACACCCTATAAACAGGTTCCCATCCCCCAACACCTTTCTGTACCTCACCCCTCCTAACTGTGCTCTAATGAGTTTTGACAGCTGACCCGGTTCTATATTCCCAACTCGGTCTCCTCCCTCAAATCGCACCACTATATTCAACCCTTCTGTAAAACCCTTTCCTCTACCCTCATCCTCTGACCCACTCAAGCTATCTCTCCCCCCTCTTTCTTCCTCTTACTCCCCTTCCCCTCACTTACCCTACTCTTCTTCTCCACCTTTTTCCACCCTTCTCCCCCACTCTCCTCCCCACTACACGCCATACTGTCCCCACCCGTCCCCTTCCCTTTGTCATGGCCATTCTCATCCCTATCGCTGACGTTCTCGCTTAAATCCTGGCAACTGACCGCCCTGGCTCCCGACGTCGCACACTGAGGGGACACTGGGCTCGCACCCGGCGACTCGCGTCCCGCCTGAGGCAAGCCCTCACTCCACTTGCTCCCATCTTGATCCACCCAAAACCCTGGACCGTCTTCCACGGGCCGGGACCAACCATTAAAATGAGCTGCATCTCCATAAGTTGCTTCGTTCGATGCGTATTCGAGCTGAGGGCATGCTGAATGTGATTTGACCAAAGCACAGTATACCAATAGGGTCCAGCTGCAGCGCCGGAGAATCCTGGCTGCATCTGGAGGCTACTAAGTATACACACAGACAGTGGAGCTGTTTGCAGATAGCGAGAAGTCACTTCAGAGAGAGAGAGAGTACAAATTTAACTCTGGCCTCTTTAAGTGTCTATTCTTCAACGTAATAGCTTATCTACTTGGAATGTACTGAAAAAAATGTATATATGTGACACGGGTAGAATTTTCTCATCTACCCGCCACTGGCCGGTGAGTCAAAAAGTTTATTTCGTGCCCTGGGTGTGTAGTTGGAGCACATGTTATATGTGCATGGTGCCCTTTCTGCAGTTCAGCTGATGACAAGAACCCTCCCTCTTGGAAAGAGCCATTTAGAATCGCAGCCACAATCACCGTAGTTAATAATAGTAGTCATTTATAGGGATGCCCCGATCACGTTTTTTGCCACCGATCACCGATCGTCGTGAGCCATATCGGCCGATACCGATCGTTTTTGATTACATTTTTTTTAAATAATTTTATATAAAAATTCTTTTTTTATAAAATATATATATTATATAATTAGACTTGTACTTGTATTATCTGCGAGACATCGCCACCACATAACAAGCTCCACTGTCCGTGTGTACTCGAGTAGCCTCCAGCTACGGCCAGGATTCTCCGGAGCTGCGGCTGGACCCTATACTCGAGTAGCCTCGAGCTACGGCCAGGATTCTCCGGAGCTGCAGCTGGACCCTATTAATAATAATAATAATAATAATGGATTGGATTTATATAGCGCTCTTCGTGACACCCCAGAGACCCCAGAGCGCTTACAGAGTCCATTATTTGTTCATACACAGTCATACCGGTGGTGGTAAGCTACAATTGCAGCCAGAGCTGCCCTGAGGCAGACTCACGGAAGCGTGGCGAATAATCATCGCCTACGGCCCCTCCGACCACCACCAACATTCATTCACATGCATACACATTCATACGAGGCAAGTAGGTTAAGTGTCTTGCCCAAGGACACAACGGCAGTGGGATGGACATGGGCTTGAGCGGGATTCGAACCACCAACCCTTCGATCATTGGACGACCCGCTCTACCCCTGAGCCACGCCGCCCCACACCCCTGAGCCACGCCGCCCCACACCCCTGAGCCACGCCGCCCCACTTATTGATCACATTCAACAACATGCCCTCAGCTCGAATACGCGTCGAATCAGTGTTATAAGACATTGATATCAGGAGCTATCTGTAGCTACTGCTAGCCGGATATATAACGTTAATACAACGCCTCAGTGAACTATTTAGTTTACTGGGACATTTCGTTTTGAACAGTGAACTAACTTGCGCTAACGTGAGCTAACAGAGCTATCATACACGTCTCTACTAGACTATTGCTGGAGCATTTGTTGATATCAGGAGCTATCAGTAGCTAGTCGGCTAGATACCGTTCGGTTAGAAAATGCCTCATGTATTAAACTAAAAGTGAATAGTTGACTGGGTCATTTTGTAACGGTAGCTAACGTTAGCTCAGGGAGACGCCGTCCTCCCGTTCCACTAGACTAGACCCGTGTTTACATGCGCGCGGGAGGGGCTGGAGGGAGGAGCAGACGCCGCACCACCCGGTGTCTGAGACAGAACTCAGCGAGTGAGATCGGTTTTGACGATCGGCGAAAATAAAGCATTATCACCGATCACCGATCGCATATTTATACTGATTATCGGCTGATAACGATCGGTGGCCGATCGATCGGGGCATCCCTAGTCATTTCTCTAGTAAGCTGCTAGAATCTGAATCACCCGAGTGTCTTTTTTCATGTTTAGAGGACCTCAAAGACTGATAATAATAACTCGTCGAAAGGGACTAAAATATGTCTCCTTTTTTAAATCTGTGGGTCTTTTCTTCCCTGCAGTCCCCTGATGTCCAGCTGGTGGAGCCAGAGCCTCTCATGGTGAAGGAGGAGAAGGTGGAGCGAGGGGAGGAGCTGGTGGAGATGGAGGACATCGCCCTCATAGGAGAGGACGGTGAGTCACGCAGCGCTGGTTTAAAACCCTTATGCCCCCCTTACCAGAGTTGTATTCGTAAGCATGAAATGTTTGCATCAAGTTCAAGGCCATATAATTCTTAATCTTTCATATTTAAATTTTAAATTTTTTTTCAGGAACTGCATTAACATCCTAACCTCAATATATATGTAAACGATTACAACTATTTCCAAATCTTAACCACTTATATTCCCGTTTGTTTGATATTAAATCCCTTTTTATGACAAAAAAAAACGCAGACATCTGCATTTAGTTCACATTTCTACACGTTTTCAACGCCAGAGTTCAGCGTCGAAAAGATGCACAGAGTCTGTGTGAAAAAGAATATGTATTCATATTTACAAATGAATGACTAATTCGGTAGTTATTAGCATTATTAGTAACGTTAGTAAGCACTGCTGTTTGGCTATTATACTCGCGGGGATACAGTATATGAACCCCCCGATACATTCTGGAAAGCTCATCGCTGATTGTGGAAGAGCCAGCCCCCTTCCGCGTTTCTGCCATCTGGCTCGTCAGAGCGAAGCCGGCCAGGGAGCTTTCTAAGCGGCGGAAGCGCTGAGAGATGGGTACTCCACCAGCCCAGAGCTGGTTGCACCAGCCATAGTGCAACTGCGCCACCGTGTGTCATAAACGGTAACGGACACACTGACTTCCACTGGCTCCCGGTGGTACTAAAACCGCGTGTATTTGATAATCACAGTGGCAATTGAATGAATTAGTGCAGATTAAAAATCAGCGTTTTAACATTGGAGTCAATGGGAACACGAAAAAATTGCCAAGGTTTGTCCCAAGCTAAAGTGAATCACTTTTTTTAGAGGCATTCTAATGATGATCCTTTGATATATTGAATAAATATCAAAGATGACCAATCTGACGCAATTTCATGACATAATAATCAACACAGACATCGTTGTACACAGAAACACAAATGAATATAGGCAAAAAACACGAAATCGTTGCTAAGGGGGCAGAAGGGTGGATAGTTCACTCATAGGAGAGGACGGTGAGTCACGCAGCGCTGGTTTAAAGGGACAGTTCACTCAGGAGAGGACGGTGAGTCACGCAGCGCTGGTTTAAAGGGATAGTTCACTCATAGGAGAGGACGGTGAGTCACGCAGCGCTGGTTTAAAGGGACAGTTCACTCATAGGAGAGGACGGTGAGTCACGCAGCGCTGGTTTAAAGGGATAGTTCACTCATAGGAGAGGACGGTGAGTCACGCAGCGCTGGTTTAAAGGGACAGTTAACTCATAGGAGAGGACGGTGAGTCACGCAGCGCTGGTTTAAAGGGACAGTTCACTCATAGGAGAGGACAGTGAGTCACGCAGCGCTGGTTTAAAGGGACAGTTCACTCACAGGAGAGGACGGTGAGTCACGCAGCGCTGGTTTAAAGGGACAGTTCACTCATAGGAGAGGACGGTGAGTCACGCAGCGCTGGTTTAAAGGGACAGTTCACTCATAGGAGAGGACGGTGAGTCACGCAGCGCTGGTTTAAAGGGACAGTTCACTCACAGGAGAGGACGGTGAGTCACGCAGCGCTGGTTTAAAGGGACAGTTCACTCATAGGAGAGGACGGTGAGTCACGCAGCGCTGGTTTAAAGGTACAGTTCACTCATAGGAGAGGACGGTGAGTCACGCAGCGCTGGTTTAAAGGGCTAGTTCACTCATAGGAGAGGACGGTGAGTCACGCAGCGCTGGTTTAAAGGGCTAGTTCACTCATAGGAGAGGACGGTGAGTCACGCAGCGCTGGTTTAAAGGGACAGTTCACTCACAGGAGAGGACGGTGAGTCACGCAGCGCTGGTTTAAAGGGATAGTTCACTCATAGGAGAGGGCGGTGAGTCACGCAGCGCTGGTTTAAAGGGACAGTTCAGAACTCTTTCTTTTTTTTATCCACTTTTTCTCCTTTTTCTATTTTTCTCCCATCCCAATTTTGCTGTGCCAATTCTCCCCTGTCTTGAACGTTGCTCGCATATGCCCCCCACTGGCCGGTTGTAGGGAGGATAGAAGCCTTGCATCACATGTCCCCTCCGATACATGTGGAGGCAGCCTGTCACATCTTTTCAGCTGCCAGCGCGGACTCATTGGCGAGGAGTAACGTGTGGGAGGCTCACACTGCCCCCGCCATTTCCTGTCTCTGCTGTGCAGGCGTCCCCCAACCGACCTGTAGGGGTCGCTGTCCACAACGTCCAGATCCCCACCCATCGACTTCCCTCCCCCTAACTCTGCCAATTGAGTTAGTATGACGGCCGGCCCAAGCCGGAGGCAACGCCGACAGCCGGAGTCGAACCCGGTGTCTCTTGCGTTGGTGACGAGCGCAATGTCCGCTGCGCCACCCAGCCGCCCACTCTCCCTCTATTTCTTAATGATCAAGGATGGTGCTGTTGATTAGAACTCTAGCTCTATTTCTTAGTGATCAATGATGGTGTTGATTAGAACTCTAGCTCTATTTCTTAATGATCAATGATGTTGATTAGAACTCTAGCTCTATTTCTTAATGATGATGTTGATTAGAACTCTAGCTCTATTTCTTAATGATCAATGATGATGTTGATTAGAACTCTAGCTCTATTTCTTAATGATCAATGATGATGTTGATTAGAACTCTAGCTCTATTTCTTAATGATCAATGATGGTGTTGATTAGAACTCTAGCCCTAGTTCTTAATGATTAATGATGATGTTGATTAGAACTCTAGCCCTAGTTCTTAACACTTTCACGGCCACTGGGATCCGTCTAATCTCACTCTATAAGGCCAGTTTATCATAACAACCTTTCATTGTGCGTGAGGCTGTTTGTAGAGCAAAATCTATACTTTATATTATTGCTATCTGTCCATTGTCATTGTCAATTGACACTATAAACCGTCCCTTCAATATGCCTTAAATGAAAAAAAATGTCATCAATACGTTCCCATTTTATAGCGTCGTGAATAGGGCTGCAACGATTAGTCGACATAATCGACTATGTCGACTATGAAAAATCGTCGACGAGATATTGTTGCGTCGATTAGTCATTAAAAAAAAGAAATTAAATTAAAATTAAAATTATTTTTTAATTTTTTTTATAAATATAGTTGTTTTTCGAGTAGTCGACTAATCGAAAAAATAATCGACAGATTAGTCGACTACCAAAATAGTCATTAGTTGCAGCCCTAGTCGTGAATATGAACTATATACCGCAATGGTCTGGGGTATTTCCTGGAAGGCGAGATACAGGGCTAATAGCTAATAACGTTCAATCGAATGGCGTTTCGGCTATACACAAGCTAGAGCTAAAACTCAAAATGCATATTATCGGTATCATGGTCATTGGTCCACCATGAATGCATGAAGGGGGGGGCGGGGGACGTTGTTTCTGATTATTGATTACCAATAACGGCATTAGCCTCATTAGCTGATCGGCTGGTTGGCTATCAAAGCAAGGCCCGATCGGGCTGTAATTTACGTGAAAAAGCTCTTACCGTGGGCCGGTTGGATCCCAAAAAGGATTTCCCAGTTATCGATCGCCATCTGGTAGATCGATATGTCCATTGGCTGATGCTATATTCCTTTACTGCACACCGAATTCAGCGTCCCAAAAACGATTCCAGGCTACATGCTACAGGCATAGCTTCAGGCTAACAAAAATGTCCACCCATAATGAAAAAAAAAAAAACACCGGTCTGTAACAGGGAACACTGCATTATCGAGACAGCGCCCCTACGAGGATCTGGCCGGTAATGCACTTTTCTGAATCCCAAGAGTAGGGTAAATCTGCAGTGCCGCTCGGTGACATTGAGTAGGATATTACAATGGAATAAAAGCCAAAACAACCTTACCAAGTATATATATATACGTGGTTGGCCCTCAAGTGTTGGATCCGAAACACGTATATATACGTGGTTGGCCACGAATGTGTTAATGATCAATGATGATGTTGATTAGAACTCTGGCTTCCCTCACTAATTCTACAACAGAGTAGTGAAATAGAGCTGTCTAATGCTTACCAACAGTTTTGCCTGTTTTCTTGCAACACTACTATCACCGACATCTAAGAAGGGAGATCCCCCCTTGAACGGCCCTTCTAAGGTGTCTCCCCTCCACATTGCCTGTGGTGCATTTTTTCCTATTGCTAGGTTTTAGTGAGTTGTTCCTTACCTTCGCGTGGGGTATGTCTGGGAGTGTTGCATACATTTTATTTATATATTTTGTTTGGACCTTATGGTGTTCTTGTTTTGTTCTTGACTTATTGTTATGTTTCTTCTTGACTTGTTTAAAGAAGACGTGTGTGGCCCACGGGGACATTAACCTGTTGTTGTCGGGCCTTACAAATACATTTGATTTGATTTGAATTTGATTCTAAACCCAGTTCTCGCAGCAGTTTGTCAAATGACATTACAAGGCTGCTAATTCTAAATACTTTGTTAAATTCAAGGCGAGCAACCAATATTTATTAATAAAGCCTTTTTCACTTCAATTGATCAACTTATAGGTTAATTCCTGTGGGGTAACAAAAGAGCACGTATTAAGAGGACGATCATGCAACTTCCCAAATCGGAAGGGGGTTTGGCTTTGCCCAATCTTCGCTATTACTACTGGGCATGTAATATAAACAAACTCCTTTACTGGAGGACCAGGAGGGAGGAAGAAGACCAACCCCAATGGGCTCGGATGGAAGTCTCCTCTTTAAAGTACTCACTCTGGTCTGTGGCAACATCCCAACTACCCATTTCGATCCCTATTAAACAGGTGGCTCGGAACCAAATTGTGACGGATACTTTGAAAATCTGGAATCAGTTTAGGAAACAATTTGGCCTACACGCTCCGTCGGGGCTAGCTCCAATCTCTCGTAATCACCTATTCTTACCGTCCTGTTCTGATCCTGTATTCAGAAGCTGGGCGAACAAAGGTTTGCTAACCATTAATGACCTCTACTCCGGAGGTGTGTTCTCGTCGTTTGCAGAACTATCAAGAAAATTTGGTCTCCCAAATTCCCACCTTTTCTGTTTTTTTCACATCAGACATTTTGTTCAGAACCAATTCCCACAATTCCCTGGCCGTCCTCCAGACTCTAGGACTGACCCTCTCCTATCGCTCGGTACCGGGCGGAAAGGGCTCGTCTCAATTTTATATGATAAAATATTTTGGATGAACCCAACTTGCTTTGACTCCCTAAAAGCCAAATGGGACGAGGATCTGGGAATTATCATTACAGATGAACAATGGGATCGTATATTAGACCTTGTACACACTTCCTCTATATGTGCAAGACACAGTTTGCTGCAGTGTAGGATCCTGCATAGGGTTCACTACACCAATGCGAGGTTAGCAAAGATATACCCGGATAGAACGGATGCGTGTAATAGATGTAAACAATCTCCAGCCGATTATATGCACATGTTTTGGACGTGCCCCAAACTCAGAGTTTTAGACTGCAATATTTGATACACTGAGTAGGGTCCTGGGTGTGACGTTAGACCCTGATCCACTCACTGCCTTTTTCGGTATTCCGAATACCCCTTCGATCGCATCTAGGGCTGCAAAACGAGTTGTGGCGTTCACTACCCTCCTCGCTAGGAGACTATTCTCTTTAAGTGGATACACCCTTCCCCACCCACTCACAACAGATGGATACATGAGATACTACATTGCGTTAAGCTTGAGCGAATCAGATTCTCCCTAAAGGGCTCCCTTGAAACATTCCATGTGACCTGGCAACCATTTCTGCAACACATCGATACCCTGACTATCAATGAAGAGACTTAGAAAGGATAGAGCTTTACACCTCTAACTGCACTTCCTTATCTTTTATTATTATTATTTTATTCCTATTTTCTATTTTCTTTTTTTTTTTTTTTTTTTTCTTTCCCAGTAGCATCTATGCTGTATGTTTGGATGTTTTGCAGATGCGTTTTCAACAACTTCGGTGTGGGGGGGGGGATGGGGTGGGTATGAGGGAGGGGAAGGGGAAGAAAAGAAAAAAGATGGAAAATGTATGATGTCGATAATTGTAAATGTACAAATTACTTTTCCTGCAATAAAGAAATTTATTAAAAAAAAAATTCAAGGCGAGCAGGTTTGTGCAAACGGCCCCGCTGACCTGCCCTCTCTGCCCCCCCCCCCCCCTCTAGGAGTGGTGGAGTGCCACCGTGGAGGAGTGCGTGGAGGAAGCGTCCAGCAGGAGAACCAGTCGTCGTCCTGTCAGACCCAGAACACGGGCCACCTGCCCTCGGCCCAGCGGACCCCCAGGCCCCCGGGACCCCCAGGAGGCTCCAGAGGAGTGGAGGTCAGTGGCTCCTCTCCTCTCCTTAAACCCGATGTTGATGCCTCTGTCCCGGGCAGAGACTCTCTGCTTCACACACCCCCTCCTCCTCTAGGACACCACCACCACCACCACCACGCCGCCGACAGACACCACCACCACCACGCCCACGACGACCACCACTCGCACACCACCGCGTTCGAAGCGTTCTGCGACGCCACGGAAAGCGCCAGCGCGCTGGTCGGCGAGTTTTTCGGCAGCAGCAGCGGGATGGTGGGGGACGGGGGGGGCGCCGCCGCCGACGGGAGGAGGCCGTCATGTTCGTACTCGGCGGCGGCGGTGGCGGTGGACGCGGTGAACGGCTGGCCCCCCGGCGGCGGGGTGGGGGGCCTCTCGGCGGCGGACGCCTCCTCGGCGGCGGCCTTCTCCTCGCTGTCGGCCGCGGAGCGCAGCAAGGCGCTGCATCGCACCAGCGGCCGGGAGCGCCTGTTCGTCTGCAGCTACTGCGGCAAGGCCTTCAACCGGCCCAAGAAGGTGGAGATCCACCAGCGGATCCACACGGGCGAGAGGCCCTTCCGCTGCTCCACCTGCGGCAAGACCTTCTCGGAGGCGGGCAACATGAAGAAGCACCAGCGGGTTCACACCGGGGAGAAGCCCTACAGCTGCGAGCTGTGCGGCAAGGGGTTCGCCTGGATACGCAACCTCAAGACGCACCAGCTGAAGAGCCACCCGGAGGTCTACACGGAGGAAGTCAGCTGGACGCACGCCGCCAGCGCACTGTCCAGTTAGGACCAGGAAGTGACACTCTGTCCCGTTGGAACCAGGAAGTGACACTCTGTCCCGTTGGAACCAGGAAGTGACACTCTGTCCCGTTGGAACCAGGAAGTGACACTCTGTCCCGTTAGGACCAGGAAGTGACACTCGGAAGTGACACTCTGTCCCGTTAGGACCAGGAAGTAACACTGTCCCGTTAGGACCAGGAAGTGACACTCTGTCCCGTTAGAACCAGGAAGTAACACTCTGTCCCGTTAGAACCAGGAAGTCAGCCTTTTTAAATGTTTAACTGGACCGGAACTGATCCTGTTTGGTCAACGTGTTGCTGGTCTGATACAGGCAACCTTTTGGTCAACGTGTTGCTGGTCTGATACAGACAACCTTTTGGTCAACGTGTTGCTGGCGTCTCACTGAGGACACTGGTCAGTGCTGCCAGGTGGGAAACGTTAACTTTGTGTACCCAAGATTTAAAATGATCATTCTTTGAGGGAAATGATTATTAGGGGTGGAACGGTTCACAAAATCCACGGTTCGGTTCGTGTCACTGTTTTCGGTTCAGGTATATGTTGTTTTTAATTTTTTTTTAAATTTTAACACTCCAAAAATACCATACATCAGCATAAGATATACAGCCTAAAAATAATCCAACTTTTCAGTTATTCTCAAGGACGTAGTCGTGCAAAAACGGAAAGGATGAGGCAGTTTGACATCAGGCACATCATTTTGACGGTGACGGTTAGAGCTAGGGTTAGGGTTATAGTTAGGGTTACAGTGACGGTTAGAGCCAGGGTTAGGGTTATAGTTAGGGTTACAGTGACGGTTAGAGCCAGGAGAGAGAGGGGAGGCATCGCTGATTTAAACATGCTTCTCATTTATTTGGTAAAAAAAAAGGTTTACAGCGGTTTGCCTTAAATAATGTTTGGCACACAAAGACCGAACTGACTGCAAAATATAGGCAACATTTGTCAAAGTATTAACTTAGTGCAAACAAACTAAACCTTTCTATTTTTGTGGCCACATTATAGACAAAGGCCATCAACATAAAGTATGCATAATGCTCAACCAGCACTAGACTTTCTTATCAAAAAGGAAAAATAAATAAATCATGTGTACTAAATATATTAACTTTTTAATTGCATGAAACATTATGAAGTATTCTCTTATGCCGCTTTTCAATGCATGGTGGTACCTAATCAACTCTCCAGCTTTTATGGTCAGACGTGACCGACGGAGGAGAGGGAGAACGGGAGAGAATGTGGGCGAGGACATGCGGCAAATCCGTCGGGGAGCGGGAGGCGAACCTGGGGCGGCCGCGTAGGTCTGCGAGGCAGTATGCGGTGCGCCACTGGGGCGCCCCTCGCTTTTGCTTTTTGAGCGTCTTGGTGGCTGTATTTGAAGTGACGTCACACGAGGAAGTAAATAGTCAACAGTAACAGACAGCGTTGGAACCTGGAGAAGCCCTGATGATATAATATAAACGAACAGCCAATAAATGTGAAGTTATCTTTGAACCTCTGTTGTCAAGCCTCATCAATATACCCCCCCTTCCCCACTAATGGAACTGGTGTCGTGGAATCACTTCGCTGTGAGCGTTTCCACGGTTAGCTCACGGCTAACGTTAGGTAGCTTAGCTCGCGGCTAACTTAGTTACTGCCTCTATGGGTGTGTATGTGTTTTTTTTTGCGCATCCCAATAACCGAACAATACACACATGCCCCCGAACCGTGGAGGTCGTACCGAACGGTGTACGGTTAGAATGCCTACCATTCCACCCCTAGAAATGATAGTTTGCAAGTCATAACCAAGATAACAAATGGGTATACACAGGGGGCAGTATTATTGTACAGAGGGCCACAACACCGTGGAGCCTGTTGCTGACTAGAGTTGCCCAGAATGTTGTCCCTTTACCGCTTGCGTCGACATGGGACGGGTTGTCTGCCAGGGAAGGTCAGAGGTCAGGCCCTCAGGGGCCCCTAGCTTGGTTCATTACGGTTTGTCATTTTTTTATTTTATTTTTTATTTGAATTATTTTACTGAATTACTCTTTGTGATTCATTGTTGACTGTAGTTAATAGTAGAGACACACGCACCAGTGTGGAGCCGATACTAACCTAAAACACAGTATCAGACACTAACCTAAAACTCAGTAGCCGATACTAACCTAAAACACAGTATCAGATACTAACCTAAAACTCAGTAGCCGATACTAACCTAAAACACCGTATCAGATACTAACCTAAAACACAGTATCAGACACTAACCTAAAACACCGTATCAGATACTAACCTAAAACACAGTATCAGACACTAACCTAAAACACAGTCCTCCTGTTTAGTGGAAGTAATTAGTGGTGCACGATATATCGGCCGATATGGTCCTTTTTTTACACATCGGTATCGGGCTGATATATATATATTTTTTTTAACATGTTTCGATCTTAAATTGTTTAAAAATATCAGTAATTTCTGAAAATAAATTGCAAAAGAAATGCGTTTTGGAAAATAGCTCTTTATTTGATTAGCATAAAACATGTTTTCTATACAGAGATATCGACATTGGTAAATATCGGTATCGGCCAGAACAGCAATATTAATATCGGTATCGGCCACAATTTTCACATCTGTGCATCGCTAGAAGTAATGACATCTCTGGTAGAGCCATATGAAATCCGTTATATTTTTTTCCAAATTCCATATTTTCTTTTTCCAAATTCAGTTTTTTCCGTTTTAATATTTCAGAATTCTGTATTTTGCTTTATACGCTCATTTTACCATCAGAAATAGTGTCTAATAAGTGGGAATGAATAAATGTCCACAATTTAATAAGATATAACAGTCCATTTAATAGGGCTGTCTTAAATACTTCAAACTAAAGCTTCGAAGCTTCGTTCGATGGGCATGGGATTCGAATATGAAATAAATGTGATTATTAAAAAAAATAATAATATATATTTTCAACTCTGCCTCTCTTTGTTGACTACAACAAGCAATGCTGTTTGTTATTTAAGATGAGGTCGGACTCGGCACTGACAGATTTGTGTTCATTGTGCTGCTTTTATAAAGCCTCAAATGACGGCTTACAATATTTCATGGAAGCAAAGTGTTTAGTTAGTCTAAGATTTAAAAAGGTTTAAACTTTACAGCACTGACAAAGTTGAACAAAGTGCTGTACAAGTCCCACAACATAGAAAAATGTTTTTATATATATATATATATATATATTTTTTTTTTGCAGTTGATTCAATTTGTATTGCTCAATTACGCGATTCCGTCCGTGATTCCGTGAACGCGGATTTCATATGGCTCTAATCTCTGGCCTAAGACCTCCAAACGACCGGTTCACGTCTTCACAGTAACGGATTGCATCTGTTCTCTGTATCTGCAGAAAAGCTTGTGGTACTGGTCCATAATAATTAATGGTTGTAAATGTGTTCATTATTATTATTATTATTATTATTATTGAATGTGTTAATGTGTCGGTGGGGAATTGGATGTATTAATTAAAGGTCTCTGATCTGTTTGTCATGTTAATAGTAGGACTTTTCTGAAGACTGTCGACTCATCAATTTGTCGGTTTCATTGACGCATCTGTAGAATGTGTTTCTGACATACAATCGGGCAGAAGGGCCGCTTTTAAAATGTACCAGCAGTGGCTACTAGTACAGTAGTACTGTACTTAAGTACACTTTAGAGTAGGGCTGGGCGATATGACGATATTATATAAATATCGGGTACAGTTCATTAACGATACACTTTTTAAACGTATCATGGATATCGTGATGTTTTGCCCAAGAGGCTTGTGTCGTGTCAATCTGGTCCACACGTTGACACTTTTGAACAGCGCCGCCCCACACACACACACTACTGCATCAAAAGTTACTACTTATGATAACAAAGGCATTCGTTTTGTGGCATTAACGTTATATAGTTACACTTTCAATAACATCAGCGTATTTACATAGCAACGACCGAGGTCGACCTAGATATAGCAAGCATTAGTCGTTCATATCTCAGCCCGTGCTGACTCAGTTGTGCCCATTCTGCGGTCTGTTAATAACGTTTTCAATCAGACAGATGTATGGAAAGGCTTTTATTATAACATCCGTTGCAGTAAAATCATTATGCCTCCAGTCGTTTAGTCATTCTGCGGAGCTAAAAGCTAAACGTCGGCCGCGGCGAGCTACCGCTGCCATTGTTGTTGTCATTGAGCTCTCCAATGGCGGAAGTAAAAAATGAATACGCGCTTGCCGATTGGTGCTAAGAACAGCAGGGCGGGTGCAAGCGATGTGACGTAATTGGCAGACGCGACTGTCAATCAAAATGATTCTGTTTGCCGACTGAATGAATGCAAACGTTATTAACAGATTGCAGCATGGGTACAATACAGTACAGCTCAATACAACAACAGTCAACAGTGGACTGGAGGATGCAGACCAGAGAAAGACTTTCGTCTTGTTTACATCAGGGTCCCCCATTTTCAATTCATCATATTTCATATCTAAATCATATAATATCTCATTGCTAAATATATGCAATATATAATCTAATAATCCAATAATCTAAATCTAATATATAATATAAAAATGCTAAATGCATGGGTATTTTATTTTGTCTTTAATGTTAGCTTGCAAACTCAAATACTGTCTTGGTAAGCCTCATAATGAATTGTTTGGGGGAAAAAAAAAAACATTGTGATGCGTATCGTGTATCGCCGAAAGGTCAGAAAATATCGTGATATCATATTTAGGCCATATCGCCCAGCCCTACTTTAGAGACACTTCTACTTTACTGGAGTATTTGCATTGTACTTTTACTCCAAACCAACAGATTGATGGATTAAGACCAAACCAACAGACTGACTGATTAAGACCAAACCAACAGACTGACTGATTAAGACCAAACCAACAGACTGACTGATTAAGACCAAACCAACAGACTGACTGATTGAGACCAAACCAACAGACTGACTGATTAAGACCAAACCAACAGACTGATGGATTAAGACCGAACCAACAGACTGACTGATTAAGACCAAACCAACAGACTGACTGATTAAGACCAAACCAACAGACTGATGGATTAAGACCAAACCTACAGATTGATGGATTAAGACCAAACCAACAGACTGATGGATTAAGACCAAACCAACAGACTGACTGATTAAGACCAAACCAACAGACTGACTGATTAAGACCAAACCAACAGACTGACTGATTAAGACCAAACCAACAGACTGACTGATTAAGACCAAACCTACAGACTGATGGATTAAGACCAAACCAACAGACCGATGGATTAAGACCAAACCTACAGATTGATGGATTAAGACCAAACCAACAGATTGATGGATTAAGACCAAATCGAGGAAAGAAAACGAAGACTCAAAGCTGACCGCTGAGACTCTATTCTCTTGTTGCTGTTGGACATATTATCTTCTCCAGGGAAGCTGTAAACATTCATTATTTCACAAGAAAAATAAAAAGATTTCCCCAACAACTGGACATTATAATATATTTGTATGAAATTGGGTCTGTATTTATTACCATTATTAAACAGGCCTTTCATAGATGTTCAACCTGAGTCACATCGCATCACCCAGAGGAGCGTAAACGGCCTCTTATTTCCTCAAATTAACATGAACTTGTCTGACTTTTCTCCTGTCTGATTTCTCCATTGACAAGTTAAAGTGCTCCACATAACACAATACACAAGTTAACCTCTTAAACCCTAGCCATATTTTTGGAATATTTGCCTAAAAGTACATACTCAATTAAATGGAAGATTGCTCCACTTCTACAAGGTCCATGTTCCTGGTATCGGATTCTAGGGACATCTATGGACCTCAGGGAATGTATTCCCAGTGTCAGAGATATTGTGTCTGTTACTAGGCTTTCTTAAATTGTAATGAACCAAAGGAGAATATAAATTATTATAAATCTTTTCCATCTTTGACTGTGAATAACACCATGCATTGCTAATATAACGGGTACGTCCTAGTACCCGTCACGAAATTCGACCGTGCCTCGAGTGGGAGTCGAACCCCGAGCGTCTGCTCCGGGGCCAGTATAGCAAACCGCTGCGCCAAGAAGGGAATTCCCCTCTAAGCGCTCGGTTTATCTGCCTTTGGGGAGTGAGTTTTACACACTTCTATGTGCCGTAGTCACACTATCGCGGCACATATCCGTTACATTCACCCCCCCTAAACTCACACCACCCAAGGCATCCGGGTCACGGCACCAGTATAACGGGTACGTCCTAGTACCCGTCACGAAATTCGACCGTGCCTCGAGTGGGAGTCGAACCCCGAGCGTCTGCTCCGGGGCCAGTATAGCAAACCGCTGCGCCAAGAAGGGAATTCCCCTCTAAGCGCTCGGTTTATCTGCCTCTGGGGAGTGAGTTTATCTGCCTCTGGGGAGTGAGTTTTACACACTTCTATGTGCCGTAGTCACACTATCGCGGCACATATCCGTTACATTAACATTGACCAGACCTACTGTAAGTACAGTTACTTTTGTATAATGTCCATAGCTCCACCATTTTTCACCAGATTGCAATGTGTTTTTTTGTAGACATTCACAGAAAGGTAAAGAAACAATATACGTTGTATTTTATGGCAACAACATTCAGGTTAGATTTTTTTTTTTTTTTTTTATCTTTGACGGTGAATAACCATGCTAACATTGACCAGACCCAGTTATTTTTGTATATGTCCATAGCTCTGACATTTTTCACCCAGACTGTGACTGTAAACGTTCACAGAAAGGTAAAGAAACAATATACGTTGTATTTTATGGCAATAACGTTCAGGTTTGTTCGACCCGTGAGATATAATCACGGAAATAACGTCTATTTTTCGCATCGAATATTTTCAGCACCTTTGACAGCGGCTGGTGTGAGCTGGGTAGGGTGGTTTTAGGACATGTTTACGTCCCTCGAAAGCCCTGGGTCTCCTCTTAGGACTACAATGATTTCATGACTGCGTCATTATTTTGCATCTAAATCATCTGGTTTCCGATGCAATGCGCCAAATCTTTTATAAACTAATTGAGCTAATAACACTTAAAATCATTGGTAAACAAACGTAGAGCTGAAAATATACACGGACTGCTGTTTTGACAGGGTTAGGGTCTTTACTCTTGGCTACATTTGAAAAAGAAACGCAACATTAATTAACACTTTAACTGCCGGGAAACGCTTTACAGCGTCATTCCCGGCCATGCTCAAGTTGCCGAAGGACGCTTTACAGCGTCTTTAATATCAATATTTAAAAAATCTGTGATCGGATTCATATTTCCCCTCCGCTGGCCTGAGATCCACCAGGAGGACCCACTGAGCTCTCTGGCGGTTCAGGAGCGCCATCTGGTGGCCGATCGGCGCAATCGCCAAACAGGAAGTGCTGTGGAGGTTGTGCTGGTCGGCCATATTACTTCCGGGCACTCGGTTTGGCTGCCGGCACTCTGGCTCGTCACAATATATAGCGATCCATTGCCAATAACTCGATAAACAACATGATTTGGACGTATATAGTATTATACAAGCTGGAAATGGTTCATCAGGATAAACATCCCATAATCGAAAACGGTCTACACCACGCTGATCGTCCACGGCGCGAGGAAGATCCGGTAAGATTCAGCGTTATTTTTGATCGTGTTCCATATAAACTGTTATGATGAACATATGACCCACACTAGATGAATGATATAACGCTGCCCACGGAATTATAAACGATCCCCCGCCCATCCGGTCATCATCAGATCATACGTAGATCATTCTAGAAGTACGTCCAATTGAAATTTTTTATATCGCCCCGATTGCCATCAAACTATTTCATCATCAATATAATGCATTTGGGGCTATAGATCACGTTCTGGAGAAAGCTGCAGAAAGAGATGAAAACATACTTATACATTAGACCATACTTTACTATGAATATGTGAATGAAAAAGTTTAACGTTGCTACACAATGAACAATACATATAGGACTTTGAATGGGCCCTAATAATGGCAATGTAGCAATAGAATTTAAAAAGTTATAGCCATGCAAAGAAGGGGTACTTCTCCATAGACAAATAGAGCCGGCAACCTATGGTATATAATGAATTTAGCCTTAGGCAATCAAAGTGTTAATATGGACTATTGATTTATTTATGACGTGAAATAAATCACGGGCCGATCAGGCTTAACACTTTCAGCGCCAGCCGTTTTATCCATCCTTGTAGCCAGTGGGCCACGCTTTAAAAGATAGGGATTTTCACTGCGTCACGATGTTTGTAGGGCTATATCTATATTATAGCTATGGAGACAATACTATACTCATTTGACAGTCACTATCTCTCGTCCAACATGTAAAAAAAGAGTAAATTATTTCATGTATATGTTCGCGTGTTATCCCGTGGTGAATATTGTAGAGTTTCAGATTGATCCTGGCTAATTCCTCGAAGCTGTGTTATTGAGTGATATGTGAATTTTATTAAAGGCGTTCGCGTTGCTCGCCTGGACACGCCACTGTTTCCAAATCAAAGGTATATAATAGGTATTATGTTTCATCATGAATTCATCAAAGGGGGGGGCGGGTAGTTTTTTGATGCTCTGATCGCCAGCAACGGCATTCGTTTTGAATACTACATACCGTACGTTGATCGGCTGGATCGATAGGAAATCATTGTAGGATCAAGGTGGAATTGACGTCAGATGGTCCTTATCTTTGATCGGGGTTATTGCAAACACAATATTCCAATTTGTCTGATCGCGATTTCCAGTATTGATCGGGTCCCTGACATGAAGTGGCACAAGATATGCCCCACGTGTGCCGAATGCTTTTCAAAGTGCTCGGATGAAGCGCTTCACTTGCCTGGGTCTAAATTCTCCGCCCCGGACGACATTAGATGTGACACACAGTCTGGAACAGTCTTTCAAAGGGTAGTCGATACTGCCACCTAGCAGGATCTGGCCGGTATTGCACTCTCGGGGGCCTCGGTATGGCTTTCAACGGTAACATAGAGGTCCGTGAGACGGTATAGAATAAAAAAAATCGAAAACCCGACTATACTCGGGTATGGCCGTGAATGAGTTAATGGGTTAGAGAGCTCCACGACACACAGGTTAGAGAGCTCCACGACACACAGGTTAGAGAGCTCCATGTGACACACAGGTTAGAGAGCTCCACGACACACAGGTTAGAGAGCTCCACGACACACAGGTTAGAGAGCTCCACGACATACAGGTTAGAGAGCTCCACGACACACAGGTTAGAGAGCTCCACGACACACAGGTTAGAGAGCTCCACGACACACAGGTTAGAGAGCTCCACGACACACAGGTTAGAGAGCTCCATGACACACAGGTTAGAGAGCTCCATGACACACAGGTTAGAGAGCTCCACGACACACAGGTTAGAGAGCTCCACGACACACAGGTTAGAGAGCTCCACGACACACAGGTTAGAGAGCTCCATGTGACACACAGGTTAGAGAGCTCCACGACACACAGGTTAGAGAGCTCCATGTGACACACAGGTTAGAGAGCTCCACGACACACAGGTTAGAGAGCTCCATGTGACACACAGGTTAGAGAGCTCCATGTGACACACAGGTTAGAGAGCTCCACGACACACAGGTTAGAGAGCTCCATGACACACAGGTTAGAGAGCTCCATGTGACACACAGGTTAGAGAGCTCCACGACACACAGGTTAGAGAGCTCCATGACACACAGGTTAGAGAGCTCCATGTGACACAGGTTAGAGAGCTCCATGACACACAGGTTAGAGAGCTCCATGTGACACACAGGTTAGAGAGCTCCATGTGACACACAGGTTAGAGAGCTCCATGACACACAGGTTAGAGAGCTCCACGACACACAGGTTAGAGAGCTCCACGACACACAGGTTAGAGAGCTCCATGTGACACACAGGTTAGAGAGCTCCATGTGACACACAGGTTAGAGAGCTCCATGACACACAGGTTAGAGAGCTCCACGACACACAGGTTAGAGAGCTCCATGACACACAGGTTAGAGAGCTCCACGACACACAGGTTAGAGAGCTCCATGTGACACACAGGTTAGAGAGCTCCATGTGACACACAGGTTAGAGAGCTCCACGACACACAGGTTAGAGAGCTCCACGACACACAGGTTAGAGAGCTCCATGACACACAGGTTAGAGAGCTCCATGACACACAGGTTAGAGAGCTCCATGTGACACAGGTTAGAGAGCTCCACGACACACAGGTTAGAGAGCTCCATGACACACAGGTTAGAGAGCTCCATGACACACAGGTTAGAGAGCTCCATGTGACACACAGGTTAGAGAGCTCCACGACACACAGGTTAGAGAGCTCCACGACACACAGGTTAGAGAGCTCCATGTGACACACAGGTTAGAGAGCTCCACGACACACAGGTTAGAGAGCTCCATGTGACACACAGGTTAGAGAGCTCCATGTGACACACAGGTTAGAGAGCTCCATGTGACACACAGGTTAGAGAGCTCCATGACACACAGGTTAGAGAGCTCCATGTGACACACAGGTTAGAGAGCTCCACGACACACAGGTTAGAGAGCTCCATGTGACACACAGGTTAGAGAGCTCCATGTGACACACAGGTTAGAGAGCTCCACGACACACAGGTTAGAGAGCTCCACGACACACAGGTTAGAGAGCTCCACGACACACAGGTTAGAGAGCTCCACGACACACAGGTTAGAGAGCTCCATGTGACACACAGGTTAGAGAGCTCCATGTGACACACAGGTTAGAGAGCTCCATGTGACACACAGGTTAGAGAGCTCCACGACACACAGGTTAGAGAGCTCCACGACACACAGGTTAGAGAGCTCCATGACACACAGGTTAGAGAGCTCCATGACACACAGGTTAGAGAGCTCCATGTGACACACAGGTTAGAGAGCTCCATGACACACAGGTTAGAGAGCTCCACGACACACAGGTTAGAGAGCTCCACGACACACAGGTTAGAGAGCTCCATGTGACACACAGGTTAGAGAGCTCCATGACACACAGGTTAGAGAGCTCCACGACACACAGGTTAGAGAGCTCCACGACACACAGGTTAGAGAGCTCCATGTGACACACAGGTTAGAGAGCTCCACGACACACAGGTTAGAGAGCTCCATGTGACACACAGGTTAGAGAGCTCCACGACACACAGGTTAGAGAGCTCCATGTGACACACAGGTTAGAGAGCTCCACGACACACAGGTTAGAGAGCTCCATGTGACACACAGGTTAGAGAGCTCCATGTGACACACAGGTTAGAGAGCTCCATGTGACACACAGGTTAGAGAGCTCCATGACACACAGGTTAGAGAGCTCCATGTGACACACAGGTTAGAGAGCTCCACGACACACAGGTTAGAGAGCTCCATGTGACACACAGGTTAGAGAGCTCCATGTGACACACAGGTTAGAGAGCTCCACGACACACAGGTTAGAGAGCTCCACGACACACAGGTTAGAGAGCTCCACGACACACAGGTTAGAGAGCTCCACGACACACAGGTTAGAGAGCTCCATGTGACACACAGGTTAGAGAGCTCCATGTGACACACAGGTTAGAGAGCTCCATGTGACACACAGGTTAGAGAGCTCCACGACACACAGGTTAGAGAGCTCCACGACACACAGGTTAGAGAGCTCCATGACACACAGGTTAGAGAGCTCCATGACACACAGGTTAGAGAGCTCCATGTGACACACAGGTTAGAGAGCTCCATGACACACAGGTTAGAGAGCTCCACGACACACAGGTTAGAGAGCTCCACGACACACAGGTTAGAGAGCTCCATGTGACACACAGGTTAGAGAGCTCCATGTGACACACAGGTTAGAGAGCTCCATGTGACACACAGGTTAGAGAGCTCCACGACACACAGGTTAGAGAGCTCCATGACACACAGGTTAGAGAGCTCCATGTGACACACAGGTTAGAGAGCTCCATGACACACAGGTTAGAGAGCTCCACGACACACAGGTTAGAGAGCTCCACGACACACAGGTTAGAGAGCTCCATGTGACACACAGGTTAGAGAGCTCCATGTGACACACAGGTTAGAGAGCTCCATGTGACACACAGGTTAGAGAGCTCCACGACACACAGGTTAGAGAGCTCCATGTGACACACAGGTTAGAGAGCTCCATGTGACACACAGGTTAGAGAGCTCCACGACACACAGGTTAGAGAGCTCCATGTGACACACAGGTTAGAGAGCTCCATGCGACACACAGGTTAGAGAGCTCCATGTGACACACAGGTTAGAGAGCTCCATGTGACACACAGGTTAGAGAGCTCCATGTGACACAGGTTAGAGAGCTCCACGACACACAGGTTAGAGAGCTCCATGACACACAGGTTAGAGAGCTCCATGTGACACACAGGTTAGAGAGCTCCATGTGACACACAGGTTAGAGAGCTCCATGTGACACACAGGTTAGAGAGCTCCATGTGACACACAGGTTAGAGAGCTCCATGTGACACAGGTTAGAGAGCTCCACGACACACGGGTTAGAGAGCTCCATGTGACACACAGGTTAGAGAGCTCCATGTGACACACAGGTTAGAGAGCTCCATGTGACACACAGGTTAGAGAGCTCCATGTGACACACAGGTTAGAGAGCTCCATGTGACACAGGTTAGAGAGCTCCACGACACACGGGTTAGAGAGCTCCATGACACACAGGTTAGAGAGCTCCACGACACACAGGTTAGAGAGCTCCACGACACACAGGTTAGAGAGCTCCATGTGACACACAGGTTAGAGAGCTCCATGTGACACACAGGTTAGAGAGCTCCATGTGACACACAGGTTAGAGAGCTCCATGTGACACACAGGTTAGAGAGCTCCATGTGACACAGGTTAGAGAGCTCCACGACACACGGGTTAGAGAGCTCCATGACACACAGGTTAGAGAGCTCCACGACACACAGGTTAGAGAGCTCCACGACACACAGGTTAGAGAGCTCCATGTGACACACAGGTTAGAGAGCTCCATGTGACACACAGGTTAGAGAGCTCCACGACACACAGGTTAGAGAGCTCCATGTGACACACAGGTTAGAGAGCTCCACGACACACAGGTTAGAGAGCTCCATGTGACACACAGGTTAGAGAGCTCCATGTGACACACAGGTTAGAGAGCTCCACGACACACGGGTTAGAGAGCTCCATGTGACACACAGGTTAGAGAGCTCCATGTGACACACAGGTTAGAGAGCTCCATGTGACACACAGGTTAGAGAGCTCCACGACACACGGGTTAGAGAGCTCCACGTGACACAAAGTCAACAGAAAGGAATACAGTGTCGTCCGTAAGTCTTGGGTCCAGTCAGTGAAACGGTTACTGTTGTTTTTCTCTCTGTACTCTAAATTAAACGATGACTACAAGGTGAACACTGGGATGAGTCTACATTTAGTCATTTAGCTGAAACGCTTTTATCCAAAGCGACTTACAAGTTCTGTGCGACAAGACAGCAAGAAGGGTACAACTCTATCAGCTGAGTAACAATGTTCATCAAGTGTTGCGTGTTACAGTGTAGGTTAGTATATTAGGACAAGTGCATGACAGTAAGGTTAGTCAGGGTTCGTTTTTTTTTTTTATAATCATTTCAGATAATGGTTGAAGAAGTGAGTCTTTAGTCTAATACATCTCTAGAGGACCAGCGTTTGTAAACAGACTTGGGGCTGTTTGTAGAGCTAAATCTATATTGCCATCGGTCCATTCTCATTGTCAATTGAGTCCATAAACCGTCCCTTCAAAATGGCTTAAAGAAAAAAAAATGTCATCAATATGTTCTCATTTTATAGTGCCGTGAATATAAGCGTTATATACGGCATTTGGTCTAGTATATTTCCTGGAAGGCTGGATAAAGGGCTAATAGCTACTAACGTTATATCCAATGGCTTTTCCGTTATACAGAAGCTACAGTTAAAACTCAAACTGCGTATGATCGGCACGATCCTCAAGCATGTATGCATGAAAGGGGGGGGGGGGGGGCGGGGGACGTCGTTTCTTATTATTGATTACCAATAACCGTGTTCGTCTAAGTAGCCACATAGGCAGATCGCCTGGATGGCTATCAAAACAATGCCCGATCGGGTTGTACTTTACGTGAAAAAGATCTTACCATGAGCCGGTTCGATCCCCCCGAGCATTTCCCCATTATCGATCGCCATCTGGTAGATCGATATGTCCATTGGCTGATGATAAATCCCCTTATTGCATAGTGAAATCCGCGATCCAAAAGGTATTCCGTGGAACAGACAATAGCTATCGCTTCAGATGAGTAGAAAACTACATTAGAGATCACAAAAAAAAAAGACAACTTCTGCCACAGGGAACACTCTTGTTATCGCGATAGCGCCCCTAAGAGGATCTGGCCGGTATTGCACTTTGGCGAATTCAAAGAGTAGGGTACATCTGCAGTGCAACTCGGCGACCTTGAATAGGTTATTAAAATGGAATAAAAGCCAAAACAACTTGCCACGGATATATCCGTCCTTCTGTCCACAACGGGTGGAATCGAAACACGGAGATATCCGTGCTTCGTCCCCAATGTGTTAAAGGTCAGACTCTCCGCTTAAACTCGAGCTGATATCAGGTGGACCGTGTAGGAAGTGTAGTAAACCACAGGGCATGAGGGTCGAAAAAACAAGTCAATTTAAAGTTCTCCTTGGTTGTGTAGTTATCCATTTATTATTATTATTATTATTATTATTATCCTCCTTGGTTGTGTTCATATGGAGTTATCCATTTTAAAAGGTTATTCTGTTTGGTTGTGTACATTATGTAGTTATCCATTTAAAAAAGTTATTCTGTTTGGTTGTGTACATTATGTAGTTATCCATTTAAAAAAGTTATTCTGTTTGGTTGTGTACATTATGTAGTTATCCATTTAAAAAACGTTATTCTGTTTGGTTGTGTACATTATGTAGTTATCCATTTAAAAAAGTTATTCTGTTTGGTTGTACATTATGTAGTTATCCATTTTAAAATGTTATTCTGTTTGGTTGTGTACATTATGGAGTTATCCTTTGTAAAGAGTTATTCTGTTTGGTTGTGTACATTATGTAGTTATCCATTTAAAAAAGTTATTCTGTTTGGTTGTGTACATTATGGAGTTATCCTTTGTAAAGAGTTATTCTGTTTGGTTGTGTACATTATGGAGTTATCCTTTGTAAAGAGTTATTCTGCTTGGTTGTGTACAGGTTGTATGATTACATGTTTTTATTTATGGAATAAAGTCCATTCTGTAAACCACATCAACGTCTGCTCAAATTATCAAGTTCTAAAGGAGAGTGAATATATGTATATGTATAGTACACACTAGGGGTGTAACGGTACACTAAAACCACGGTTCGGTACGTACCTCAGTATTGAAGTCACGGTTCGGTACGGGTTTTCGGTACAGTGGGGTGAAGTTTGGCTTTCCATGTTCCACTCAGGGGTGATGTAGTGTGCAGTAACTAATTGTACTTGTAGGGCTGTCGACGAATATTTTTTTTTTTTTTATTTTATTTTTTTATTATTGCAAAACAAAAATTATTAAAAGTCAGTACTCAACACACAATGCATAATGAAACTAACAATTAAGGTGGCTAAAATGACATGCAAGTACAGAAACAGAAAACAAAAAAAAGTCTATAATAATATTTTACCGTATACAGTGTATATCCAACGAAATTACCAATTATACCAATGCCTTATACAGGATATACCCCTAATACCTATAATCTAAAACCCTACACACATATGCTCCAGCTCGAACCCCCCCCTCCCGGACCCCTCCTTGGATAGTACCTCCATTATCCCTCACTCCTAACCAGACACTACCTTTATAAGCTAGCTTTTATTCTCTCCACCACTTCTAACCACAGTGACATTTTGACCAAAGCAGAGTCACTCACAGACAGTGGGTCCAGTCACGCCGCGGGACAGATTCTTGTGTATTTAAAAGTACTGCCAATGTAGCCTTCAGGTGATCGCCATGGATAGAATCAGACATGCTTTGTTTACGCTTCTAGGCTACTGACGCATGCCTGTGATGTAAGCAGTACACGTGACGAGAGCCTTGACAACCCTTTCGTCATCGTTTTATGCGGTTTGACAGTTTAGATGAGAGCGCAAGGTTTATCGTTTCTAGGAATTCCACCCTGGAAGGTAGTCTCACTTTTTTGCGGTTTCACCCCGTAAAAACGCTGTTTCCGTATAAACTAAAGGCACATCCGAAAAAATATTTTTGCGGATTCACCTGCTAGCTTTTCTGTCTAAACGGGGCCTAAATGTCTGAGCATTTTAGTCTTAGTCAGTTTTTGTCTCAATTTTGTCTTTTTTGTTTTAGTCTAGATTTTGTCGACACAAATGGATGACATTTTTGTCTATTTTTGTCTTTTTTACAGCTACTGTTTTATATATACTGTTTTTTAGTAATAACTAGAAAGTAATGGTATTTATTCAACAACAGGTGATTGTATAGATTAGTATTAGTATCATTAAAAGTTCTACGCTCAACTATGCTTCACCCACGGAAAGGTTGTTGGCACATTGGTTCCACACGGACATTATATGTTGTTGCGCACTTCCTCCTATCCATAAGGCTCCGTTTAGGTTGGCTACTGTAGTAGCAGAGGCTCTGTTGTGATTTTAAATGCACAATAAATATTCAACATTCTCTTTTGAGACTCCGCCTCAGACTCTTATCATTTGGCACTAAAAGCTAAACATTGTCACCGGTATGGCTGTCCGCAACATGTCATTAATTGTGTGCGAGAGGTCGATCAGTTAGCCACATTAGCGTGAGCTATGTTAGCCACTAGCTAACGCGAGCTAGATGGAAATACAAACAATGTAACGTTACTGGTGAAAAAGTGATTTACCTTGGAATACTCCTTTGCCAACTTGCTGTACTTTGCTTGCAGGTCTGCAGCTGGATTATGAATAGTCCCAACTTTAGCCAAGGTAACGTTAAGATAAAACTAGCTTTTCAAATAGCTCCAGCTAATGCTAATAACAGAGCTCCCCGTCACACTGCTCAACTCGGGACGAGGGCATTAAGAAAAGTTATAATTATTTTGTCTCGTCTTGTTTTAGCCAACAATATCAACATACATGAAGAGAAATTTCGTCCCGGTTTTTGTAAATTACATTTTTGTGTCCTCAGTTGTGGTCAACAATATTTAATAAACTATTTAGTCTCGTTAGCGTCACATGGTATTCAATAACGTGACGTCACGTCTCGTTGTCGTCATGAAAAAAACCTTCGTTGACGAAGATCTTTTGTCACCATTTTAGTTGACGTCATTAACACTGGGCTCCAGTGCATGTTTTACCTCACATGCTCAAGTCTGCACACCTGTGAATGTCACCCTCCCTCCCTTTGCCTTAACATGATCCCATAGCACATTTAAATAAGGACTCATGAAACATTTGAACTTGTTAATCAAATGTATTTTAATAACAAATACAATAATCAATCATAATGAAAACAAATTAAAGTGCAAGTTTAGTAGCAGCCTCTACCCCAGCACTGCGGTTCTGATGAGGCTGTTAACCTGGTCCAGGAGGGTGACGTGGATCCACTCACTAGGCTCCACCATCTTCAACAGCTGTAGGGGGAGAGGAGAGGAGGACGAGTCAGATCAGACAGACTTCTAGGGCTTTTGTTTGCTGTGTGTGAGTGAGAGGAGCTGTGTGTGTGTGTCTTACTCTGATCTCCTGCAGAGGAACACACTATTTACAAATGACAGCGTCCATAAAGGAACCCCGTGATTGCATTGCTATAAACCATCAGATATAAGATAGCTAGCACTAACGTTCCCTGTCTCTGCAGTCTTAGCCCAAAAAGTTCAACTTTTTTCAACTGAGAAAAAAAAAGCAGCCTAGTCTAGACCAGGGGTTCCCAAACTTTTCAGGCCGGGACCCAGAAAATAAGGCGTCAGAGAGCCGCGGCCCAATGCACATCGTCAGGCTTTTTTTGCCAGGCGACCAATTTTTTAAGCCAAATATCACTTCAATCCTATTAAGTTAGTTCAAGTTAGTTATTCATTTATATGTGCTATTTATGAGAGGGCTAACTTGTTGCAAAATAATAATGATAATAATAATAGCCTCATTAAAATACTATTGTTGCTTCGGTTGTTTTCAGCGTTTTATGTGCATAATCTGTTATTTAGTTTGAAATGTTCGTTGAAATAAGTCGATTTTTCGTTTTTGTTTATTTATTAAGTTAATATAAAACCATATAGTCACATTTTAGAATATAATAGAATATAATTTTAGAATACAACTAGAAACACTGTCCTGGCCTGCTTCTAAGTTCAGTGGCCTGACAAAAAAAAAAAAATGACATTTTTTTTTTTATTTTTTTTTTTGGAAATCATCTCGCGGCCCTCCCGTGGCTGCTCGCGGCCCACCTTTGGGTCGCGACCCCGACTTTGGGAACCACTGGTCTAGACCATGGCGCTATATAGACAGTGGACGTTGGCACTAGCTATCTTAACTTACCTAATTAATACTCCAGTCTGCAAAAATACGACACTTGGTGCTAATTCACTGAGCTGTTAACACCGGTAGCCTAGCCAAGCTCTAGTAGGCTGTACGCTTGGCGCTGTTTAACGTTAGCTAACGTTACATAGTAGTTTAAGTTTAAGTTTATTTGGATCCCCATTAGCCACAGCAGTGCTGGGGCTATTCTTCCTGGGGTCCATAACACATAAAATACAGTTACAGACGTATACACTCACAACATTTACATGTCATACAGACAATTAAAACAACAATAAAAACCCTTATACACTCATAACATTTACATGACATACAGACCATTAAAACAACAATAAAAACCCTTATACACTCACAACATTTACATGTCATACAGACAATTAAATCAACAATAAAAACCCTAATCAAATTCATAATACAATATAAAAATATATACGCCTTATGAATTCATAATACATTACAATAATACCTACTCATAATTAATTCATAATACAATACAGCATAATATACTATTTAGCTTTTACATACATTATCTATGTTCATATCAGCCAATTATACAATATTTTAATAATATATCCCTATCAGACACATGCCTTTTCATCCATATATACCTATCTCTTTATCAGACACATACATTTTCATTTACGTACACACTATCTATTAGGGAATGTCAATTTCTTTGGTTGAAAATGTTGTTTTACCACGATTTTGAAACAGCATTTACTATTCTCCTGCTTAACATGTCTGGGAAGAGAGTTCCATTCCTGCATACCACGGAACATGACAGTTCGCTTCATTGCATTCGACCTCACTTTTGGAAGTGTAAAACCTTGTGCAGAAGCATGTCTGGTGGAATGGTTGTGTCTGTCAAGACTTATTGATAAATTGTTATATAAAATTGAGGGGATCTTTGTAACAAGAATATTCCTAGTGAATACAAGGAGTGAGCAGAGTAATTTATGTTTGACAAGTAACCAAGTTAAACAACTGTGCATCGCTGCAACATTAGTTCTGTACTCACAGCGAAGCGCTATACGTGCTGCTGCTTTGTTTTGTACCATTTGTAATTTTTTCAGTTTATTCGTCGTTACATTCGACCATACTGCAGGACAATAGTCAAGATTTGACAAAACCAGAGCTTGAATTACCTGTTTGATAGAATTTAGTGGTAACAAATGAGAACTTTCATAAGAACGACAATATTGCACTCATAACAGTCCTCCTTAAAAAAGACTGAGTGCGGTAGTTATAGACCCGTAAGCCTCCTCGGAACCGATATCAAACTGTTCTCTAAGGTATTAGCCATCAGACTTCAAAAGCATATGACGTCTTTAGTTCATCCGGATCAAACTGGCTTCATAAGAAACCGTTTGATCACTGACAACATAAGACGATTACTATACGTACTAGATGCCAGCAAGGACGACACCACACCCAAGGCGATGCTGTCCCTGGATGCAATGAAAGCTTTTGATAGGCTGGAATGGTCGTATCTATGGGCAGTATTAGAAAGGATGGGGTTAGGAAAAGGATTCATTGATATGATTAAAGTATTATACAAAGACCCATCGGCCATGATTACAACAGGTATAATCACCTCCGGAATATTTCCGGTATCACGCTCTTCTAGACAAGGTTGCCCTCTTAGTCCCGGACTATTCGATTTATCACTAGAACCTTTAGCACAATATATAAGACAATCCCAACTCATAGAACCAATCGTAATCAAGGGCACACAACACAAAATGTGTCTATATGCGGACGACGTAATACTGTTCATGCAAAACCCTAACACCGCAATGCCTCATCTTCTCAAGTTGATTAATGACTTTGGCGACCTATCGGGATTTAAAATAAACTGGCCAAAGTCGGCTTTCCTTCCACTGAACGCCCCTGCAAAGAATACAAGTCTTCCAGAAGAAATACCAATGGTTAAACACTTTAGATGCTTGGGAGTGGAAATATTCCCTACCATAAGACAAACGGTGAAGCACAACTACACAAAAATCCAAAACAAAATCAAAGACGACCTTGATAGATGGGCAAAACTTAAAAACACAGTACAAGCACGGATATCAATAGTTAAGATGGATGTACTACCTAAAATCAACTTCTTCAGTTCAATGCTACCGTTACCCCCTCCAGAGGGTTACTGGAAAAGATTACACTCCTCCACATACAAATTTATTTGGAATAACAAACCACCACGTATAAAAAGATCCACCGCACAGAGAAATAAAGCAGATGGTGGCATGGCATTTCCAGATTTTTTCCTATATTTTAAGGCGTACACATTAAGTCCATTGACAACATGGTTTGACTCCCAAGCATTAGCATCCTGGAGAAAAATAGAAGAAAACATAGTAGCCCCACATAGACTGAAGGACATAGCATACACTAAACTACCAATCAAGCACTGTGAACGAAAATTTGGCCCCATAATTACTCATGCAATCCGGATATGGCGTGAATCACAAAAAAAAAATCCTAACCCACAAAAATGGCACAATCATACTCCCTTATTCAATAACAATGCACTCTTAATTGGTAAACGACCTATAAGATTCCCTATATGGGAAGAGCAAGGCCTACACTCATTAGGGGATGTTTTTAACAAACAGGGTTTTTGTAGTGATAAAGAAATACGCAAAATTTTTTATCTCACCAAGTCCACATGGCTTTTTCACAAACAGTTAGAGCTATGTTTGAAGTCTCACGGTGTTCCATTAGACAGACCAATTGAACACCACAGATACCACAAATTCTTCTACGCAAGAGAGACATCGAGAGGTTTTGTTTCAGAATTTTATCATCAATTACTAACGTCCTCGTATGAAACCCTCCAACTTGACTCTGTCTGGAGAAGGGATATACCAGACCTGGAAAATGACTTTGATTGGCAAGGAGCCTGGGCAAATGTCCGACTTACATCAAGGAACACGGATCATCAACAAATCAATCTTAACTATATTCACAGGACATACTTGACTCCTATAAGACTGTGCCGAATGGGGCTTAAACAAGATTCCAAATGCACCCAATGTGCAAATGGGGACGAAGGGACATTTATGCACATGTATTGGGACTGCTCACCAGTTAAGGCATTCTGGAAAGATGTGACCCAACAAATATCAAAACTCGTATCTTGGAATATACCTGTACACCCCTCGGTATTATTATTGAATGATGTTTTTGAGTTTGCAGTGAATCCACAGCTAAAGAGATTGGTTTTATCGGGTATCACAGTAGCCAAAAAGCTGATCGCATCACGCTGGTTTCAACCGGAAAAAATGTGCCGTAAAGTTTGGTTTCTTACATATCTCGATGTAATTTACCATGAAATATCTACAGCAAGAATTCTGGGTCTCAATGAATCCAAAATGTCAATGTGGTTAGAAGTGGTGGAGAGAATAAAAGCTAGCTTATAATGGTAGTGTCTGGTTAGGTGCGAGGGATAGTGGAGGTACTTCTCAAGGTGGGGTCCGGAGGGGGGGGTTCGAGCTGAGCATATGTGTGTAGGTTTTTTTAGATAACAGGTATTATGGGTATATCTTATATAAGACAACTAACTAAAATGTGATCTCATTGGATGTGCCCTGACAATTAATGCTTGTATATCTTATCGTGTGTTGTCATGTTTGTTTATATGTTTGTTTAAAAAATAATAAAAAAATAAAATACAAAAAGGACGTTTTTAGCTCTGTTGGCCCCAGTCTAGTCACTATTATAAACTCATCCCTAGCCTCTGGTTCTGTCCCAATCTATTTTAAGGAGGCAGTCGTACAGCCACTCCTTAAAAAGCCCAACCTAGACCCCACCATCCATAACAATTACAGACCCATCTCCAAGCTGCCTTTTGCATCAAAGGTGTTAGAAAAGGTTGTAGCCAACCAGCTCACCACACACATGTCACAAAATAACATCTCTGACAAATTCCAATCTGGCTTCCGCAAACTCCACTCCACTGAATCTGCCCTTCTCAGAGTATCCAACGATCTCCTGATGTCCGCTGACTCTGTTCTGGTCCTGTTAGACCTGAGCGCAGCGGCGTTTGACACGGTCAACCACAGCATCCTTTTGGACAGGCTCAGGGAGTGGGTGGGCATCTCTGGGAGCGCTCTAAGCTGGTTTGCCTCTTATCAAAGGGAGAGAACGTTCTCGGTGGCTGTGGGCACCTTTTAAGTCTGACCCCACCCCCCTCATGTGGGGTACCACAGGGATCGGTGCTAGTGTAGCACTTGCGTCACTAACAGTAACCGCTGTTCGCCACGGGCACAGTTCTAGGTTCGAATGAGGAGAGGAGTAATATGCACAATTAAAAGAATAGCGGACCAGAGGCAGAGTTATAAGAATAACCGGTGTTTTAATTAAAAGCGCGCTAGCTAAACAGTAATAATACATACAGACGTAAAGTACAAGTTATGCTTTGAAGTATCCCTTTTAGGTTATTTCAGTAACCTCTCCTTGCGGGAGGGTTAGTTCGATATCAAGTCCTAGATCGATTGGATCAACACATTGGGGTTCGTTCAGACGTCTCTGAGGTTATCATCAGTAACCTCTATATCAGTTTATCAGGGGATGCAAATACCTTATTAGGTGAATTTGCCCTTTAAACCATCTTTCTTTACAGGAAAACTATCAGTGATTCAGCTATAATCAATATGTCATCTAGAATGTTCTATTATGACAGCACCACAAACGTTCTAGAAGGTGCTATGTTCTAGAATGTACTATTATGACATCACCACAAACGTTCTAGAAGGTGCTATGTTCTAGAATGTACTATTATGACAGCACCACAAACGTTCTAGAAGGTTCTATGTTCTAGAATGTACTATTATGACATCATACTGTGAGTAAGCATTTATCCTTTAATTCCCCCTTCTTTTAGGAGAATATCCGTACCCATATATCAAGTTAAATCAAATCTGCTCTGCGGGCTGTGGTTCCGTTTTGGGGTTGTTGCCCGTCCTCTTGACTAGGTCTGTGGAGGCTGTTCTCCCTGGTTCTGAACCTGGTTCTGTGGTGACGGGTGGCTGTACCTACCGGTGGCTCAGTGGAGGTGGCTCCCCACGGTGGCTCAGTGGAGGTGGCTCCCCATGGTGGCTCAGTGGAGGTGGCTCCCCATGGTGGCTCAGTGGAGGTGGCTCCCCATGGTGGCTCAGTGGAGGTGGCTCCCCATGGTGGCTCAGTGGAGGTGGCTCCCCATGGTGGCTCAGTGGAGGTGGCTCCCCATGGTGGCTCAGTGGAGGTGGCTCCCCATGGTGGCTCAGTGGAGGTGGCTCCCCATGGTGGCTCAGTGTAGGTGGCTCCCCATGGTGGCTCAGTGGAGGTGGCTCCCCATGGTGGCTCAGTGGAGGTGGCTCCCCATGGTGGCTCAGTGGAGGTGGCTCCCCATTGTGGCTCAGTGGAGGTGGCTCCCCATGGTGGCTCAGTGTAGCTGGCTCCCCATGGTGGCTCAGTGGAGGTGGCTCCCCATGGTGGCTCAGTGGAGGTGGCTCCCCATGGTGGCTCAGTGTAGCTGGCTCCCCATGGTGGCTCAGTGGAGGTGGCTCCCCATGGTGGCTCAGTGGAGGTGGCTCCCCATGGTGGCTCAGTGGAGGTGGCTCCCCATGGTGGCTCAGTGGAGGTGGCTCCCCATGGTGGCTCAGTGGAGGTGGCTCCCCATGGTGGCTCTGTAAGGTTTGCGCCATGTTCCCCATCAAGGAAAGTAAACCAGGCCTTCATGGCCTTCAGCCTCTCCTCGCGCTCTCGCGTCTTATCCACCGTCATACCGCCCAAGCCTGGTCTGGACTGCTCCGGGATGCTGGTTGAGACTTGCAGGTTTCAGTCTGTTGGTTAGTCCCGTCCGTCTGGTCGAGGGTGTCGAGGAGAAGAGCGGGATGGCTGTTGGACGCGCCTGTTTTTATAGGAATCCAAGATGTTCCGGAACGTTCTATTATGACATCATACGGTGCCACCACGGAGGACGCCATATCCCATGTGCTGCACACAGCAGCATCACACCTGGACAAGAGGCAGGGGAACTATGTGAGAATGCTATTCATCGACTACAGCTCGGCATTCAATACCATAGTCCCCTCCATACTCATAGCCAAGCTCAGGGACCTGGGCTTGGGCTATGACCTCTGCCAGTGGGTCTTGGACTTCCTGACTGGCAGACCCCAGGTGGTGAGAGCAGGCAACTGCACCTCCTCATCCATCACCCTCAACATAGGGGCCCCCCAGGGCTGTGTTCTGAGTCCCCTCCTCTACTCCCTGTACACACACGACTGTGTGGCTCAGCGGAGTAGCAATACAATCGTCAAATTTGCTGACGACACAGTGGTGGTGGGCCTGATCTCTGCCAACGACGAGAGGGCCTACCTGGAAGAGGTCAAGGTCCTGGCGGGATGGTGCCAGGAAAACAGCCTCTCCCTGAACGTCAGCAAAACAAAGGAGATGATTGTGGACTTCAGGAGGTCGGGGGTCAAGGACTACAGCCCCCTCAGCATCGACGGGGCACCGGTTGAGAGAGTCAACAGCTTTAAGTACCTCGGAGCCTACATATCCGAGGACTTGACATGGACCACACACATTAACAGTGTTGTGAAGAAGGCACGACAACGCCTCTACTTCCTCAGGCGCCTAAGGAAGTTCCAAGTCAGCCAGAAGATCCTTAAGAACTTCTACTCATGTACAATAGAGAGCATCTTGACCGGCAACATCACCTCCTGGTTTGGGAATAGCACTGCACAAGACCAAAGCAGACTACAAAGAGTGACACGTTCAGCCGAACGCACAATTGGAGGGGGGCTCCCCACCCTCCAGAACATTTACTACAAGCGTTGCAAGGGCAAGGCTAAGAGAATCATTAAAGACTCCAGTCACCCGAACAACTGCCTCTTTGAACTGCTGCGGTCAGGCAAGCGATACAGGAGTCTCAAGGCGAGCACAGAAAGACTCAGAAGAAGCTTCTATCCCCAGGCCATCAGGCTGCTAAACGAACAATGAATGAACACTACACAACAACAACCACCAAACGCACATAGCACACACATCCACACGCACACACTCACTTTAAACAAACACACTGTAGCACCCACTCCACACACTTATAGCACACACCCACTTTAAACAAACACACTGTAGCACCCACTCCCCACACTTTATATTTATGGATGAAGGATTGCACTACAACTCGTACACCTTACTGTAAATTGTACCTAAAATTGTACCCCATCCCATTTCTGCTTTGCACTAGATAGTACTGTACATTAGTACACTGCATAGTATTGTGTATTGTATATTATATGGTAACTCAGAACATTGTACATATGTCTATACCGAACACTGTGACCTCATTTTCTTCTTCTAAATTCATGCTATATTATGTTATTATGTTATTTGATACTATCTTGTCTAGCACAGTCTCTGGAGCGTAACAGTAAGAAGCATTTTGTATGAAAGTATTCTGTACTTCTGTATGACAACTATTAAAGAACTTGAACTTGAACTTGCCATCACAAAGGTTCCAGAACCTTCTATCATGACATCATCCGCTGGTTCTAGAATGTTTTACGTTCTAGAAAGTTCTTACCTAATAGCGTTAACTATTTATGTCCCTATGATAGTTGTGAATCTGAACCAGTGACAGTAAGGCATACAGTTTATTAATTGAATGAATGAAGTTTATTTTCTGTCTTTGTTTACAACAAAAACACACTTGTGATCCTTTACAATTCTTAAAAACAAAATATATTTTTATATATATATAAAAAATAAACGTGGATACATTTCTTTTTTAACTTTTTGAAAAAGATATTTAACAATGGGTATCGGATCGGTATCGGTATTGGCCGATACCCAAACCCAGGTATCGGTATCGGGACTGAAAAAGTCGGATCGGTGCGTCCCTAATCAGCACCTCCTGGTGGTCCCCAGGTCCAGGCTGAGAACAAGGGGTGATGGAGCCTTCGAGGTGACGGCACCAAGGCTCTGGACCTGCCAACTGCCCCCTCTGAGAACTCTTTTAAAAAACAAACTAAAAACACATGTGTTCAGACAGGCCTTTGGTCATACATAGGCACTTCTTCTTGTCCTCACTGTTCTATAGTTTTGTTTTCTAATTAGTGACCGATGATTTTATCTCAATTATTTTATTCTACTTTTGATCTGGTTTCACTGTTTTTTTTTAACGGCTGTCTGTTGTTGTTGTTGTCATTTATTTCTGATTTAGTTTTAGTTTTTATATAAGCTGTAGTGTATAGCACCCTGTGCATTCGTGCTGTGAAGGGTGCTATATAAATAAGTCATTCATTCAAGGAGCTTCTATCCTCAGGCCATCAGGATGCTCAACGACAATAACACTATTTAACAACCCATCAAAAACACTTTTTTGTTTACGTACTCTTGACTTTTTCTATTTGATACTTTTGATCTATTTTATCGAGCACACTCTCAGGAGCTCATACAGAAAAAAGCATTTTTATGGAAAAGTATTCTGTATTTTACTATGACGACTATTAAAGAAACTTGAACAAAACCACATGTTGTCTGTCTAACTGTCTGTCTGTCTGTCTGTCTGTCTGTCTGTCTGTCTGTCTGTCTGTCTGTCTGTCTGCCTGTCTGTCTGTGTGTCTGTCTGTCTGTCTGTCTGTCTGTCTGTCTGCCTGTCTGTCTGTCTCTCTTTCTGTCTGTTTGTCCATCTGTCTCTCTGTCTGTCTGTCTGTCTGTCTGTCTGTCTGTCTGTCTGTCTGTCTGTCTGTCTGTCTGTCTGTCTGTCTGTCTGTCTGTCTATCTAACTGTCTGTCTGTCTCTCTGTCTGTCTGTCTGTGTCTGTCTAACTGTCTGTCTGTCCGTCTGTCTCTCTGTCTGTGTCTCTCTGTCTGTGTCTGTCTGTCTCTGTGTATGTCTGTCTGTCTGTCTGTCTGTCTGTCTGTCTGTCTGTCTGTCTGTCTGTCTGTCTGTCTGTCTGTCTGTCTGTCCGTCTGTCTCTCTGTCTGTCTCTCTGTCTGTGTCTGTCTGTCTCTCTGTCTGTCTGTCTCTGTGTATGTCTGTCTGTCCGTCTGTCTGTCTGTCTGTCTGTCCGTCTCCAGGTGGCGGAGGTGGAGAAGGAGGAGGAGCCTGACGTGGTCCTGGTGAAGGTGGAGGAGGCGGAGTCTGAGCAGACCTCAACCAGCCTCAACATCCAGGAGGGTGAGACACCTGTCTGTCTGTCAACCTGTCTGTCAGTGTGATGTAGGGCTGGGTGAGACACCTGTCTGTCTGTCAACCTGTCTGTCAGTGTGATGTAGGGCTGGGTGAGACACCTGTCTGTCTGTCAACCTGTCTGTCAGTGTGATGTAGGGCTGGGTGAGACACCTGTCTGTCTGTCAACCTGTCTGTCAGTGTGATGTAGGGCTGGGTGAGACACCTGTCTGTCTGTCAACCTGTCTGTCAGTGTGATGTAGGGCTGGGTGAGACACCTGTCTGTCTGTCAACCTGTCTGTCAGTGTGATGTAGGGCTGGGTGAGACACCTGTCTGTCTGTCAACCTGTCTGTCAGTGTGATGTAGGGCTGGGTGAGACACCTGTCTGTCTGTCAACCTGTCTGTCAGTGTGATGTAGGGCTGGGTGAGACACCTGTCTGTCTGTCAACCTGTCTGTCAGTGTGATGTAGGGCTGGGTGAGACACCTGTCTGTCTGTCAACCTGTCTGTCAGTGTGATGTAGGGCTGGGTGAGACACCTGTCTGTCTGTCAACCTGTCTGTCAGTGTGATGTAGGGCTGGGTGAGACACCTGTCTGTCTGTCAACCTGTCTGTCAGTGTGATGTAGGGCTGGGTGAGACACCTGTCTGTCTGTCAACCTGTCTGTCAGTGTGATGTAGGGCTGGGGGCGATATGGCCTAAAGATTTAATCTCCGATTTTTTTCACACCACATCCGATTGACGATTTTAATCGATTTTTTTCTCTTAACTCATTCAGCGCCAGAGGGCGCTGTGTACTGTGTGGTTGAAAGTCCAACGCTTTAAAGTATAGTAATACGTGGCAGTGTTTGCAGGGCTATAACTATATTATATATTATAGCTATGGATACAATACTATTGCCCATTTGACATCGAGCATCTATCGTTCAATATGTGAAAAAAATAAATGTCATCCATACATTCCCGTTTTATACCGTGGTGAATATAAGTATGGTTTTAGGGTCATTCAAGGGAGGCTGGTAATAGCCCCCAACGTGTATTATACTAAATGCATTGGCGTTCCGTCCTTACACACGCTACAATTAAAAAATCTAATGCATATGATAGGTATTATGTTCCATCATGAATGCATGAAAGGGTGGGGGGGGGGGGGGGGGGGGTCGTTTTTTTAATGCTTTGATCATCACCAACGGAATACGTTATGGACTAGCGTTCCACACATACGCTCGGATCGCAATGAAGGCATGCTTTGATCAACGCAAGATTGATATCATATAGCCCTTACCTTGACTAGGATCTGCCCCAAAAAGAATATTCCAATTATCTGATCGTGAGTCCCAGTATTGGTGTCGATCGTGTCGCCAACATAATCCGCCATACATCATCTATCTGGACCATTTGAAGCTCCTCAAGCCGATCGGGGCAACCGCTCCCCTTGCCCGACTTTGAAAAGTCCGCCCGGACCAATATAATCGACACACAGCCCAAGACACAGAGTTTCAAAGGGTGTGCAATACCGGCCGCATCCTACCAGGCGGCGGTATTGAACTTTTGCGATCTCAGACTCATTCCCTATGATAACACCAGGCTCCCTGGATCGATAATGAATGGAAATATCGAATAAAAGAAAAAACTGCCAAAACTCGGGGCTGGCGCTGAACGTTCGGCGAGTTAACCGGCGCGGAAAGTGTTAAAAACTAGAAACGCCAAGGAAATCATTCAAATAATGTAATGTAATGTAATGTAATGTAAATAAGCTTTGTTTTTATTTGACACAAAAAAAGTATCCAACCAAGATGAATTTCCCTATTGGGATTGAAGTGTAAACCTAACTTTCACCAATCTTCACTTTTTTTTTTATATATATATAAAAGGTTACTCTTGATCAAACAAAGATGAATGTCCCTATTGGGATTAATAGTGCAATAAACTAGCCAAACATCACTTAAAACAAATAAAAGGTGCCTCTTGATCATCAAACAATAATGAATTTAATAAAGTGCAAATCTAACTTTTACCAAACATCACTTTTTGAAAAATAAAAGGTGAAAATTAAATTTGTTCTGAAAATCGATTTTCATTTTTTTTATCGTCCTAAATCATGAATTACAATTAATCGATAAAATCGATTAATCGCCCAGCCCTAGTGTGATGAGTCATCTGTCCTGAGTGATGAGTCATCTGTCCTGAGTGATGAGTCATCTGTCCTGAGTGATGAGTCATCTGTCCTGAGTGATGAGTCATCTGTCTTGAGTGATGAGTCATCTGTCCTGAGTGATGAGTCATCTGTCCTGAGTGTTGTCTCTTAACCCTTTCACTGCCGCACTACCAAACGATTAACCCTTTCACTGCGACAATACACAGAAGGTTAACCCTTTCACTGCAGCCACACAACAGCAGGTTAACCCTTTCACTGCCACACTACAGAAGGTTACCGTCGGCAGTGTGATAGTAAAGGGTTAACCTTCTGTAGTGTGGCTGCAGTGAAAGGGTTAACAGCGCGCAACAGGTGTTTGGAGACGCTGTCTGTCCTCATATTAATACTGGGGATGCCCCCCGGACCCCGTATTTTTTATCAAAAAAATTTATCAAAACATCTGTTGGCATAATATTAGTGTGCAGAAATGCGCCGTTTTCGACTGCTTTGCTCGCAGTGTTCCATCTCCATCCACTGCAGGTAAGCAGCCAAGATACGGCGTTAGCTAGGCTAATAACTAATGATTACGAATAGACTAATGAATAAAATATAATTGTTTAGCTACAAATATATTTGAAAGATGACAACTTTTTATAGATGGTCAGGCTGCAGCCAGCCACCGGTCCCAGCCCACCCCTCCTCCCTCCTCCACCACCGGTCCCAGCCCACCCCTCCTCCCTCCACCACCACCGGTCCCAGCCCACCCCTCCTCCCTCCACCACCACCGGTCAGCCCACCCCTCCCCCCTCCACCACCACCGGTCAGCCCACCCCTCCTCCCTCCTCTACCACCACCGGTCAGCCCACCCCTCCTCCCTCCTCTACCACCACCGGTCCCAGCCCACCCCTCCTCCCTCCTCCACCACCGGTCCCAGCCCACCCCTCCTCCCTCCACCACCACCGGTCCCAGCCCACCCCTCCTCCCTCCTCCACCACCGGTCCCAGCCCACCCCTCCTCCCTCCTCCACCACCACCGGTCCCAGCCCACCCCTCCCCCCTCCACCACCACCGGTCCCAGCCCACCCCTCCTCCCTCCACCACCGGTCCCAGCCCACCCCTCCTCCCTCCACCACCGGTCCCAGCCCACCCCTCCTCCCTCCACCACCGGTCCCAGCCCACCCCTCCTCCCCCTCCACCACCGGTCCCAGCCCACCCCTCCTCCCTCTACCACCACCGGTCCCAGCCCACCCCTCCTCCCTCCACCACCGGTCCCAGCCCACCCCTCCCCCACCACCGGTCCCAGCCCACCCCTCCTCCCTCCACCACCACCACCGGTCCCAGCCCACCCCTCCTCCCTCCACCACCACCACCGGTCCCAGCCCACCCCTCCCCCTCCACCACCGGTCCCAGCCCACCCCTCCCCCCTCCACCACCACCACCGGTCCCAGCCCACCCCTCCTCCCTCCTCCACCACCACCGGTCCCAGCCCACCCCTCCTCCCTCCACCACCACCGGTCCCAGCCCACCCCTCCTCCCTCCACCACCACCGGTCCCAGCCCACCCCTCCCCCTCCACCACCACCGGTCCCAGCCCACCCCTCCTCCTCCACCACCGGTCCCAGCCCACCCCTCCTCCCTCCACCACCACCGGTCCCAGCCCACCCCTCCTCCCTCCACCACCCCTCCTCCCTCCACCACCACCGGTCCCAGCCCACCCCTCCTCCCTCCACCACCACCGGTCCCAGCCCACCCCTCCCCCTCCACCACCACCGGTCCCAGCCCACCCCTCCTCCTCCACCACCGGTCCCAGCCCACCCCTCCTCCCTCCACCACCCCTCCTCCCTCCACCACCACTGGTCAGCCCACCCCTCCTCCCTCCACCACCACCGGTCCCAGCCCACCCCTCCTCCCTCCACCACCACCGGTCCCAGCCCACCCCTCCTCCCTCCTCCACCACCACCGGTCCCAGCCCACCCCTCCTCCCTCTACACCACCGGTCCCAGCCCACCCCTCCTCCCTCCACCACCACCGGTCCCAGCCCACCCCTCCTCCCTCCACCACCCCTCCTCCCTCCTCCACCACCACCGGTCCCAGCCCACCCCTCCTCCCTCTACACCACCGGTCCCAGCCCACCCCTCCTCCCTCCACCACCGGTCCCAGCCCACCCCTCCTCCCTCCACCACCGGTCCCAGCCCACCCCTCCTCCCTCCACCACCGGTCCCAGCCCACCCCTCCTCCCACCACCACCGGTCCCAGCCCACCCCTCCCCTCTCCACCACCACCGGTCCCAGCCCACCCCTCCTCCCTCCACCACCGGTCCCAGCCCACCCCTCCTCCTCCCTCCACCACCACCGGTCCCAGCCCACTCCTCCCTCCACCACCGGTCCCAGCCCACCCCTCCCTCCACCACCACCGGTCCCAGCCCACCCCTCCTCCCTCCACCACCACCGGTCCCAGCCCACCCCTCCTCCCTCCACCACCCCTCCTCCCTCCACCCTAGCAGCTGGAGGAAGGATGACAGAGGAGAGGGTGACCGAGTGTCACAGTCTCTACTAATAACATGGAGTATTGAACCGTTTTTAACAGCTGGTATTGGGTGGGTGGGACATTCTGATTCCAGTACTTTCTAAATAAAATAGAAAGTCCCAAAATAGTTAATTTATCTGACTGCTTGTATTAATTGATCAAAAAGTAGCCACGTGCAGTAACATCTAATATAGTTATATAAAAGAATAATAAAGCAATGTCGATTATGTTCTCACTAGGGATGCTCGATATTGGCTTTTTTACCGATACTGATATACCGATATTGTCCAACTCTTAATTTCCGATACCGATGTCAACCGATATCAACCGATACGATATATGCAGGGTTCCCCCCCCCCCCCCAAAAACTGAATAATTTCAGGTAATTAACATTACATATCTCTTGTCGTGGAATTAACACAACATTATGCATACTTTTGACAATAAATAAAATCAGAATTTGTTCTTACTTGCTTGCCTGGGTAAATAAAGGTTATAGAAATGTAAAAAAATAAATAAAAAATTGAAAACCGATACAGATATTTTCCGATATCACATTTTAATGCCGATATCAGCCGATAATATCGGACATCCCTAGTTCTTAATTCTTTTTTTGTGCGCAAAATAATAAAAAAAATAACCGATAAGAGTATCGATAAGAGTATTAGTATCGATAACGATACCCTTCCCTAATTAATAGACTGATAGGACATTTGTGTTTAAACCTCATATAACCACTATGTCCACCAGTCTGTCAGTCTCCAGGACGGACCGACAGAAACAGAGTCTAAGCTGACCCCCCCCCCCCCCCCCCCCCCCTGCCCCCTCAGGATTGGTGGAGTCCAGCACAGACGACTTCAGAGCAGCGCTGCCACTGGAGGAGACCATCCAGACGTCGACCAATCAGCTCGGGGATGTGCAGCAGGGATGTGGGCGGGGCTTCTCAGAGGTCAGCTATGGCCAGTCATCGCTGTGGGACAGCGTGGGGGGGGATATGTATTGCCATGACAACAACAGCAGCAGCAGCATCCTGGGCGCCTCCTCCCACTGCGTGCCGCTCTCGTACCCGGCGGGCACGCTCATCAGGGGGGCGGAGCCCGGCGGCTCCGGGAGGGGCTTCGACATGGCCCCCGTGATCGACCTGTCGGAGGAGCCCGTGGAGGCGCAGGGCCACACGGGACCGGCCCCGGGTCAGGGGGGGCGTGGGGGGCAGCCCGGCGGCAGGAAGCGCGTGTGCGTGTGCCGGTTCTGTGGGAAGGGCTTCGGCTCGCAGGCCAACCTGGACTCCCACCTGCGCACGCACACCGGGGAGCGGCCCTACGGCTGCATCGTCTGCGGCAAGAAGTTCTCCCAGTTCTGGAACCTGAAGATCCACCGCAACGTGCACACGGGCGAGCGGCCCTACGCCTGCCCCCTCTGCCCCGAGCGCTTCGGCGACCCCAGCAACCTGAAGAAGCACCAGAAACGACACCACCCCCAGACCGAGCACCACCCCCAGACCACAGGGCACCGCCCACAGACCACAGGGCACCGCCCACAACCCATAGATCACCACCCACAACTCATAGATCACCCCCAAATCATAGATCACCCCCAACTCATAGATCACCCCCAACTCATAGATCACCCCCAACTCATAGATCACTACCCCCAAACCTGAGCTCTAAATGTAGACAAGAAGATAGGTGCCCTTAATCAAAACAAATGTAAAAGTGTTCTATCTTCTAGTCTGACTCTGGGGAAGATGGCAAATAATAATAAATTTTCCCAAAAGTTGGCGTGTTCCTTTTAAGGATAAGGCCGGCGTCATTTAAAAACATCTTTGCCGCCAACGTAGCAACAAACTGTTAAAACAAGTCACAGAGCGTCTCCATAGTAACGTCTCCATAGTAACGTCTCCATAGTAACGTCTCCATAGTAACGTCTCCATAGTAACGTCTCCATAGTAACCCAGTGTTTTCCTCTCGTCATTTAGCTGAAGACACAAATACGACCTCACCCACCTTTATGTTTTCAAAGGCCGGACCCGGACCGTCAGGTAGTGGAACTCTATGGAGGCTCAGTAGTAAACTGAACAGACAGGCAGGTAGTGGAACTCTATGGAGGCTCAGTAGTAAACTGAACAGACAGGCAGGTAGTGGAACTCTATGGAGGCTCAGTAGTAAACAGAACAGACCGTCAGGTAGTGGAACTCTATGGAGGCTCAGTAGTAAACAGAACAGACAGGCAGGTAGTGGAACTCTATGGAGGCTCAGTAGTAAACAGAACAGGCAGGTAGTGGAACTCTATGGAGGCTCAGTAGTAAACATAACAGGCAGGTAGTGGAACTCTATGGAGGCTCAGTAGTAAACAGAACAGACAGGCAGGTAGTGGAACTCTATGGAGGCTCAGCAGTAAACAGACAGGCAGGTAGTGGAACTCTATGGAGGCTCAGTAGTAAACAGACAGGCAGGTAGTGGAACTCTATGGAGGCTCAGTAGTAAACAGAACAGACAGGTAGTGGAACTCTATGGAGGCTCAGCAGTAAACAGAACAGGCAGTTAGTGGAACTCTATGGAGGCTCAGTAGTAAACAGAACAGGCAGGTAGTGGAACTCTATGGAGGCTCAGTAGTAAACAGAACAGACAGGCAGGTAGTGGAACTCTATGGAGGCTCAGTAGTAAACAGAACAGACAGGCAGGTAGTGGAACTCTATGGAGGCTCAGTAGTAAACAGAACAGACAGGCAGGTAGTGGAACTCTATGGAGGCTCAGTAGTAAACAGAACAGACAGGCAGGTAGTGGAACTCTATGGAGGCTCAGTAGTAAACAGAACAGACAGGTAGTGGAACTCTATGGAGGCTCAGTAGTAAACGGAACAGGCAGGTAGTGGAACTCTATGGAGGCTCAGTAGTAAACAGAACAGACAGGCAGGTAGTGGAACTCTATGGAGGCTCAGTAGTAAACAGAACAGACAGGTAGTGGAACTCTATGGAGGCTCAGTAGTAAACAGAACAGACAGGTAGTGGAACTCTATGGAGGCTCAGTAGTAAACAGAACAGACAGGCAGGTAGTGGAACTCTATGGAGGCTCAGTAGTAAACAGAACAGACAGGTAGTGGAACTCTATGGCGGCTCGGTAGTAAACAGAACAGACAGGCAGGTAGTGGAACTCTATGGAGGCTCAGTAGTAAACAGAACAGACAGGCAGGTAGTGGAACTCTATGGAGGCTCAGTAGTAAACTGAACAGACAGGCAGGTAGTGGAACTCTATGGAGGCTCAGTAGTAAACAGAACAGACAGGCAGGTAGTGGAACTCTATGGAGGCTCAGTAGTAAACTGAACAGACAGGCAGGTAGTGGAACTCTATGGAGGCTCAGTAGTAAACTGAACAGACAGGCAGGTAGTGGAACTCTATGGATCCTCAGCAGTAAACAGAACAGACAGGCAGGTAGTGGAACTCTATGGAGGCTCGGTAGTAAACAGAAGAGTACGTTCAGACCTGAAGACACGTCCTGCTTCACGCCTCAGTCCGATAGACGTGCCAGTGCCTTTATCTCAACGGTAGCATTGTTGACGTTTACAAAGATAATTTATATAAATGTAACTCGTTCAATATCTATATGTCACCACCACCAGAGCATTCACACAACAGTATATTTCATATTCATCGTTAAGCGATTCGCTCGCTCGAGTTTAAACGTCTCCAAACTCGAAAGTGAAGCTGCGTCTTTCTATCGCCTTGATGCGCCGTCATCACGCCGTCTCTAGATGTGGTTCTGCGTTCCGTCTGACGCTTCACTAGAGTCCATCTGAAGCTTCACTAGAGTCTGAAGCTTCACTAGAGTCTAGAGTTCCAGGGAGAAAGTAGCACGGTGTCCACACGGTCCAAATGATGCATTTACACTGATTTATCATTGAATACTTGCTAGAAAATAATGATATAACGCCGGCCTTATCTTTTTAATAATGTGGAGATTATTAAGGAATCAATTATCGTATTCTGTCTTTTAATATTGGGATATTGTTCAGGATACTCCAGGATTCTGTCTTTGAGTTGGCTCAGGTCAACACCACTGTCTGGTTTAATCCCAGTGCTGTCTGGTTTAATCCCAGTGCTGGTGGTTTAATCCCAGTGCTGGTGGTTTTAATCCCAGTGCTGGTGGTTTAATCCCAGTGCTGGTGGTTTTAATCCCAGTTTGTTTGGTTTTAATATCAACACTGTTGGTTTTAATCCCAGTGCTCTTGGTTTTAATCCCAGTTATGTTGGTTTTAATCCCAGTTCGGTTGGTTTTAATCCCAGTTATGTTGGTTTTAATCCCAGTTCGGTTGGTTTTAATCCCAGTTATGTTTGTTTTAATCCCAGTTATGTTTGTTTTAATCCCAGTGCTGGTAGGTTTAATCTAACACCGACCACCACTAGTGGCCAGCCCCTGACAGACTGGTAGGTTTAATCTAACACCCGACCACCACTGGCCAGCCCCTGACAGACTGGTAGGTTTAATCTAACACCGACCACCACTAGCCAGCCCCTGACAGACTGGTAGGTTTAATCTAACACCGACCACCACTAGCCAGCCCCTGACAGACTGGTAGGTTTAATCTAACACCGACCACCACTAGCCAGCCCCTGACAGACTGGTAGGTTTAATCTAACACCCGACCACCACTGGCCAGCCCCTGACAGACTGGTAGGTTTAATCTAACACCGACCACCACCACTGGCCAGCCCCTGACAGACTGGTAGGTTTAATCTAACACCGACCACCACTAGCCAGCCCCTGACAGACTGGTAGGTTTAATCTAACACCGACCACCACTAGCCAGCCCCTGACAGACTGGTAGGTTTAATCTAACACCGACCACCACTGGCCAGCCCCTGACAGACTGGTAGGTTTAATCTAACACCGACCACCACTGGCCAGCCCCTGACAGACTGGTAGGTTTAATCTAACACCGACCACTACTGGCCAGCCCCTGACAGACTGGTAGGTTTAATCTAACACCGACCACCACTGGCCAGCCCCTGACAGACTGGTAGGTTTAATCTAACACCGACCACCACCACTGGCCAGCCCCTGACAGACTGGTAGGTTTAATCTAACACCGACCACCACCACTAGCCAGCCCCTGACAGACTGGAGACACGTCGACTAAGGGAGGTTTTACATTAAGGGAGAATTTAAGATTAAGAATATTGAAAGGCCTTTTTTTTTTTTTTTTTTTTTTTATTAAACACTTGTCCTGTATTTTAATCATGTGCTTCCAGCGAGGATTATAACTGAAATGTAATTTATTTCTGTTAAAGGGAGAATCTGTAACGCTGTCGCATGGCCACCCGCTCAGTGCTGCACTTTGTTTACATCTTCTGTTTTGGTCTGAGGTGTTGGAGTCGACAGACTCTGGAGAAACATATAGTTACTATACAGCTATATATATTATATCATAGCTAAGGTAAGGTCACTATGAATTTCTATTATAACTTATGAGATGTGGCCAACACTATTGATCCGATCACGTGATTTAAGGAGTATATAAGGAGAGGCATTACAGATTCTACCTTTAATACAACTGGTGTATTTAAATTATTTTCTTATTGCCTATACAGGAAGTCCTTGGATCAATAACACCAATAACACCTTACAGAACTTGGACCAATAACACCTTACAGAACTTGTACGTCGCTTTGGATAAAAGCGTCCGCTAAATAACTAAATGTAAAAATGTAAATGTCATGCCAGCTCACAGAGACGTTGCCTTGATCAGTGTAATCCATCGTTTTGAACAACAACACGATCAATATGTTCCTGGAACAACATCCTGGTCCACGTCAGAATCATTGCACATAATTGGGGGACTTTCTTGTTGGATTGTTTCATTTGTGCTCAAGGCTACGTCTCCTGATCTGCTCTGAATATATATATATTCATATATATAATATATATATATAAAATATATATATATAAAACAATGCGATCCAATGACGTCCTGTATTTAAGAGGAGGGCCCAGAGAGAGGGCAGTAGCTGAAGTTATGGTTTAGACTGTTAATAGATCATTTTGATATAAGAAAAAAACGTGTTAATTACACCAGCGTTATTCTTTTAAGGGGCATATTTAACCATTTATACCTATGAGAATACTTTTGTGTGTGTGTTTTAGTAACCTGTGACAGTGATGTGAATTGTATCTTATTGATGTTAACACCCAGACTAGCCAATTCTATTGTGTCACAATTTTGTAAACATTTTGACTGATGTCCAAAGCTTGCACTGTAAATGATTAAAATTGTCCTTTTCAAAAAAAAACTACATCTGTGAATTTGTGGTCATTATTATTATTATTACAGTATATTACTGCACCAGAGGGGACAGTCAATTTACTCAATTGTGACACAATATGTATCTTCTATAGTTAAAAACGAACATAGTCTGTGTAATAATAGTCTGTAATTAACGAGGGTCCTATTTCCACAGGCCATCTAAAGTCCCAGTGTAGATAGCTGTGATACTAAGGATTAACATACTATCTACTGTGGTAGTCAAGATACTAAGGATTAACATACTATCTACTGAGGTAGTCAAGATACTAAGGATTAACATACTATCTACTGAGGTAGCCAAGGGACTAGTGGGCTTAACATACTATCTACTGAGGTAGCCAAGATACTAAGGATTAACATACTATCTACTGAGGTAGCCAAGATACTAGTGGGCTTAACATACTATCTACTGAGGTAGCCAAGATACTAAGGATTAACATACTATCTACTGAGGTAGCCAAGGTACTAGTGGGCTTAACATACTATCTACTGAGGTAGCCAAGATACTAGGGCTTAACATACTATCCACTGAGGTAGCCGTGATACTAGTGCTTAACATACTATCTACTGAGGTAGCCAAGGGACTAGTGCTTAACATACTATCTACTGAGGTAGCCAAGATACTAGTGCTTAACATACTATACTGAGGTAGCCAAGGTACTAGTGCTTAACATACTATCTACTGAGGTAGCCAAGGTACTAGTGCTTAACATACTATCTACTGAGGTAGCCAAGATACTAGTGCTTAACATACTATCTACTGAGGTAGCCAAGATACTAGTGCTTAACATACTATCTACTGAGGTAGCCAAGATACTAGTGCTTAACATACTATCTACTGAGGTAGCCAAGGGACTAGTGCTTAACATACTATCTACTGAGGTAGCCAAGATACTAGTGCTTAACATACTATCTACTGAGGTAGCCAAGGGACTAGTGCTTAACATACTATCTACTGAGGTAGCCAAGATACTAGTGCTTAACATACTATCTACTGAGGTAGCCAAGATACTAGTGCTTAACATACTATCTACTGAGGTAGCCAAGATACTAGTGCTTAACATACAATCTACTGAGGTAGCCAAGGTACTAGTGCTTAACATACTATCTACTGAGGTAGCCAAGGGACTAGTGGGCTTAACATACTATCTACTGAGGTAGCCAAGGGACTAGTGCTTAACATAATATCTACTGAGGTAGCCAAGGTACTAGTGGGCTTAACATACTATCTACTGAGGTAGCCAAGATACTAGTGGGCTTAACATACTATCTACTGAGGTAGCCAAGGGACTAGTGGGCTTAACATACTATCTACTGAGGTAGCCAAGGTACTAGTGGGCTTAACATACTATCTACTGAGGTAGCCAAGGTACTAGTGCTTAACATACTATCTACTGAGGTAGCCAAGGTACTAGTGGGCTTAACATACTATCTACTGAGGTAGCCAAGGGACTAGTGCTTAACATACTATACTGAGGTAGCCAAGGTACTAGTGGGCTTAACATACTATCTACTGAGGTAGCCAAGGGACTAGTGGGCTTAACATACTATCTACTGAGGTAGCCAAGATACTAAGGATTAACATACTATCTACTGAGGTAGCCAAGGGACTAGTGGGATTAACATACTATCTACTGAGGTAGCCAAGATACTAGTGGGCTTAACATACTATCTACTGAGGTAGCCAAGGTACTAGTGGGCTTAACATACTATCTACTGAGGTAGCCAAGGTACTAGTGGGCTTAACATACTATCTACTGAGGTAGCCAAGGTACTAGTGGGCTTAACATACTATTTACTGAGGTAGCCAAGGGACTAGTGGGCTTAACATACTATTTACTGAGGTAGCCAAGGGACTAGTGGGCTTAACATACTATCTACTGAGGTAGCCAAGGTACTAGTGGGCTTAACATACTATCTACTGAGGTAGCCAAGGGACTAGTGGGCTTAACATACTATCTACTGAGGTAGCCAAGGGACTAGTGGGCTTAACATACTATCTACTGAGGTAGCCAAGGGACTAGTGGGCTTAACATACTATCTACTGAGGTAGCCAAGGTACTAGTGGGCTTAACATACTATCTACTGAGGTAGCCAAGGGACTAGTGGGCTTAACATACTATCTACTGAGGTAGCCAAGGTACTAGTGGGCTTAACATACTATCTACTGAGGTAGCCAAGATACTAGTGGGCTTAACATACTATCTACTGAGGTAGCCAAGATACTAGTGCTTAACATACTATCTACTGAGGTAGCCAAGGGACTAGTGCTTAACATACTATCTACTGAGGTAGCCAAGGTACTAGTGCTTAACATACTATCTACTGAGGTAGCCAAGGGACTAGTGCTTAACATACTATCTACTGAGGTAGCCAAGGGACTAGTGCTTAACATACTATCTACTGAGGTAGCCAAGGTACTAGTGGGCTTAACATACTATCTACTGAGGTAGCCAAGGGACTAGTGGGCTTAACATACTATCTACTGAGGTAGCCAAGGGACTAGTGCTTAACATACTATCTACTGAGGTAGCCAAGATACTAGTGCTTAACATACTATCTACTGAGGTAGCCAAGGTACTAGGGCTTAACATACTATCTACTGAGGTAGCCAAGATACTAGTGGGCTTAACATACTATCTACTGAGGTAGCCAAGGGACTAGTGGGCTTAACATACTATCTACTGAGGTAGCCAAGGGACTAGTGGGCTTAACATACTATCTACTGAGGTAGCCAAGATACTAGTGGGCTTAACACACTATCTACTGAGGTAGCCAAGGGACTAGTGGGCTTAACATACTATCTACTGAGGTAGCCAAGGGACTAGTGGGCTTAACATACTATCTACTGAGGTAGCCAAGGGACTAGTGGGCTTAACATACTATCTACTGAGGTAGCCAAGATACTAGTGGGCTTAACATACTATCTACTGAGGTAGCCAAGGTACTAGTGGGCTTAACATACTATCTACTGAGGTAGCCAAGATACTAGTGGGCTTAACATACTATCTACTGAGGTAGCCAAGGGACTAGTGGGATTAACATACTATCTACTGAGGTGGCCAAGGTACTAGTGGGCTTAACATACTATCTACTGAGGTAGCCAAGGTACTAGTGCTTAACATACTATCTACTGAGGTAGCCAAGATACTAGTGGGCTTAACATACTATCTACTGAGGTAGCCAAGGTACTAGTGCTTAACATACTATCTACTGAGGTAGCCAAGATACTAGTGGGCTTAACATACTATCTACTGAGGTAGCCAAGATACTAGTGGGCTTAACATACTATCTACTGAGGTAGCCAAGGGACTAGTGCTTAACATACTATCTACTGAGGTAGCCAAGATACTAGTGGGCTTAACATACTATCTACTGAGGTAGCCAAGGGACTAGTGCTTAACATACTATCTACTGAGGTAGCCAAGGGACTAGTGGGCTTAACATACTATCTACTGAGGTAGCCAAGGGACTAGTGGGCTTAACATACTATCTACTGAGGTAGCCAAGGTACTAGTGGCTTAACATACTATCTACTGAGGTAGCCAAGGGACTAGTGGGCTTAACATACTATCTACTGAGGTAGCCAAGGTACTAGTGGGCTTAACATACTATCTACTGAGGTAGCCAAGGTACTAGGGCTTAACATACTATCTACTGAGGTAGCCAAGGGACTAGTGGGCTTAACATACTATCTACTGAGGTAGCCGTGATACTAGTGGGCTTAACATACTATCTACTGAGGTAGCCAAGGGACTAGTGGGCTTAACATACTATCTACTGAGGTAGCCAAGGGACTAGTGGGCTTAACATACTATCTACTGAGGTAGCCAAGGTACTAGTGGGCTTAACATACTATCTACTGAGGTAGCCAAGGGACTAGTGGGCTTAACATACTATCTACTGAGGTAGCCAAGGTACTAGTGGGCTTAACATACTATCTACTGAGGTAGCCAAGGTACTAGTGGGCTTAACATACTATCTACTGAGGTAGCCAAGGTACTAGTGGGCTTAACATACTATCTACTGAGGTAGCCAAGGTACTAGTGGGCTTAACATACTATCTACTGAGGTAGCCAAGGGACTAGTGCTTAACATACTATCTACTGAGGTAGCCAAGGTACTAGTGGGCTTAACATACTATCTACTGAGGTAGCCAAGGTACTAGTGGGCTTAACATACTATCTACTGAGGTAGCCAAGGTACTAGTGCTTAACATACTATCTACTGAGGTAGCCAAGGTACTAGTGGGCTTATCATACTATCTACTGAGGTAGCCAAGGGACTAGTGGGCTTAACATACTATCTACTGAGGTAGCCAAGGTACTAGTGGGCTTAACATACTATCTACTGAGGTAGCCAAGGTACTAGGGCTTAACATACTATCTACTGAGGTAGCCAAGGTACTAGGGCTTAACATACTATCTACTGAGGTAGCCAAGGTACTAGTGGGCTTAACATACTATCTACTGAGGTAGCCAAGGGACTAGTGGGCTTAACATACTATCTACTGAGGTAGCCAAGGGACGAGTGGGCTTAACATACTATCTACTGAGGTAGCCAAGGGACTAGTGGGCTTAACATACTATCTACTGAGGTAGCCAAGATACTAGTGCTTAACATACTATCTACTGAGGTAGCCAAGGGACTAGTGCTTAACATAATATCTACTGAGGTAGCCAAGGTACTAGTGGGCTTAACATACTATCTACTGAGGTAGCCAAGATACTAGTGGGCTTAACATACTATCTACTGAGGTAGCCAAGGGACTAGTGGGCTTAACATACTATCTACTGAGGTAGCCAAGGTACTAGTGGGCTTAACATACTATCTACTGAGGTAGCCAAGGGACTAGGGCTTAACATAATATCTACTGAGGTAGCCAAGGTACTAGTGGGCTTAACATACTATCTACTGAGGTAGCCAAGGTACTAGTGGGCTTAACATACTATCTACTGAGGTAGCCAAGGTACTAGTGCTTAACATACTATCTACTGAGGTAGCCAAGGTACTAGTGCTTAACATACTATCTACTGAGGTAGCCAAGGGACTAGGGCTTAACATACTATCTACTGAGGTAGCCAAGGGACTAGTGCTTAACATACTATCTACTGAGGTAGCCAAGGGACTAGTGCTTAACATACTATCTACTGAGGTAGCCAAGGTACTAGTGCTTAACATACTATCTACTGAGGTAGCCAAGATACTAGTGGGCTTAACATACTATCTACTGAGGTAGCCAAGGTACTAGTGGGCTTAACATACTATCTACTGAGGTAGCCAAGGGACTAGTGCTTAACATACTATCTACTGAGGTAGCCAAGGGACTAGTGCTTAACATACTATCTACTGAGGTAGCCAAGGTACTAGTGCTTAACATACTATCTACTGAGGTAGCCAAGATACTAGTGGGCTTAACATACTATCTACTGAGGTAGCCAAGGGACTAGTGCTTAACATACTATCTACTGAGGTAGCCAAGGGACTAGTGCTTAACATACTATCTACTGAGGTAGCCAAGGGACTAGTGGGCTTAACATACTATCTACTGAGGTAGCCAAGGGACTAGTGCTTAACATACTATCTACTGAGGTAGCCAAGATACTAGTGGGCTTAACATACTATCTACTGAGGTAGCCAAGGTACTAGTGGGCTTAACATACTATCTACTGAGGTAGCCAAGATACTAGTGGGCTTAACATACTATCTACTGAGGTAGCCAAGGTACTAGTGGGCTTAACATACTATCTACTGAGGTAGCCAAGGTACTAGTGGGCTTAACATACTATCTACTGAGGTAGCCAAGGTACTAGGGCTTAACATACTATCTACTGAGGTAGCCAAGGGACTAGTGGGCTTAACATACTATCTACTGAGGTAGCCAAGATACTAGTGCTTAACATACTATCTACTGAGGTAGCCAAGGTACTAGTGGGCTTAACATACTATCTATTGAGGTAGCCAAGGTACTAGTGGGCTTAACATACTATCTACTGAGGTAGCCAAGGGACTAGTGGGCTTAACATACTATCTACTGAGGTAGCCAAGATACTAGTGGGCTTAACATACTATCTACTGAGGTAGCCAAGATACTAGTGGGCTTAACATACTATCTACTGAGGTAGCCAAGATACTAGTGGGCTTAACATACTATCTACTGAGGTAGCCAAGGTACTAGTGCTTAACATACTATCTACTGAGGTAGCCAAGGTACTAGGGCTTAACATACTATCTACTGAGGTAGCCAAGGTACTAGTGGGCTTAACATACTATCTACTGAGGTAGCCAAGATACTAGTGGGCTTAACATACTATCTACTGAGGTAGCCAAGATACTAGTGGGCTTAACATACTATCTACTGAGGTAGCCAAGGGACTAGTGGGCTTAACATACTATCTACTGAGGTAGCCAAGGTACTAGTGGGCTTAACATACTATCTACTGAGGTAGCCAAGATACTAGTGGGCTTAACATACTATCTACTGAGGTAGCCAAGGTACTAGTGGGCTTAACATACTATCTACTGAGGTAGCCAAGGTACTAGTGGGCTTAACATACTATCTACTGAGGTAGCCAAGGTACTAGTGGGCTTAACATACTATCTACTGAGGTAGCCAAGGGACTAGTGCTTAACATACTATCTACTGAGGTAGCCAAGATACTAGTGGGCTTAACATACTATCTACTGAGGTAGCCAAGATACTAGTGGGCTTAACATACTATCTACTGAGGTAGCCAAGGGACTAGTGGGCTTAACATAATATCTACTGAGGTAGCCAAGGTACTAGTGCTTAACATACTATCTACTGAGGTAGCCAAGGTACTAGTGCTTAACATACTATCTACTGAGGTAGCCATGGTACTAGGGCTTAACATACTATCTACTGAGGTAGCCAAGGGACTAGTGCTTAACATACTATCTACTGAGGTAGCCAAGGGACTAGTGCTTAACATACTATCTACTGAGGTAGCCAAGGTACTAGTGGGCTTAACATACTATCTACTGAGGTAGCCAAGGGACTAGTGCTTAACATACTATCTACTGAGGCAGCCAAGGTACTAGTGGGCTTAACATACTATCTACTGAGGTAGCCAAGATACTAGGGCTTAACATACTATCTACTGAGGTAGCCAAGGGACTAGTGCTTAACATACTATCTACTGAGGTAGCCAAGGTACTAGTGGGCTTAACATACTATCTACTGAGGTAGCCAAGGGACTAGTGGGCTTAACATACTATCTACTGAGGTAGCCAAGGTACTAGTGGGCTTAACATACTATCTACTGAGGTAGCCAAGGGACTAGTGGGCTTAACATACTATCTACTGAGGTAGCCAAGGTACTAGTGGGCTTAACATACTATCTACTGAGGTAGCCAAGGTACTAGTGGGCTTAACATACTATCTACTGAGGTAGCCAAGGTACTAGGGCTTAACATACTATCTACTGAGGTAGCCAAGGTACTAGTGGGCTTAACATACTATCTACTGAGGTAGCCAAGGTACTAGTGGGCTTAACATACTATCTACTGAGGTAGCCAAGGTACTAGTGCTTAACATACTATCTACTGAGGTAGCCAAGGGACTAGTGGGCTTAACATACTATCTACTGAGGTAGCCAAGGTACTAGGGCTTAACATACTATCTACTGAGGTAGCCAAGGTACTAGTGGGCTTAACATACTATCTACTGAGGTAGCCAAGGGACTAGTGGGCTTAACATACTATCTACTGAGGTAGCCAAGGGACTAGTGGGCTTAACATACTATCTACTGAGGTAGCCAAGGTACTAGTGGGCTTAACATACTATCTACTGAGGTAGCCAAGGTACTAGTGGGCTTAACATACTATCTACTGAGGTAGCCAAGGGACTAGTGGGCTTAACATACTATCTACTGAGGTAGCCAAGATACTAGTGGGCTTAACATACTATCTACTGAGGTAGCCAAGGTACTAGTGGGCTTAACATACTATCTACTGAGGTAGCCAAGGTACTAGTGCTTAACATACTATCTACTGAGGTAGCCAAGATACTAGTGGGCTTAACATACTATCTACTGAGGTAGCCAAGGTACTAGTGGGCTTAACATACTATCTACTGAGGTAGCCAAGGGACTAGTGGGCTTAACATACTATCTACTGAGGTAGCCAAGTTACTAGTGGGCTTAACATACTATCTACTGAGGTAGCCAAGATACTAGTGGGCTTAACATACTATCTACTGAGGTAGCCAAGGGACTAGTGGGCTTAACATACTATCTACTGAGGTAGCCAAGATACTAGTGGGCTTAACATACTATCTACTGAGGTAGCCAAGGGACTAGTGCTTAACATACTATCTACTGAGGTAGCCAAGGTACTAGTGGGCTTAACATACTATCTACTGAGGTAGCCAAGGGACTAGTGGGCTTAACATACTATCTACTGAGGTAGCCAAGGTACTAGTGGGCTTAACATACTATCTACTGAGGTAGCCAAGGGACTAGTGGGCTTAACATACTATCTACTGAGGTAGCCAAGATACTAAGGCTTAACATACTATCTACTGAGGTAGCCAAGGGACTAGTGGGCTTAACATACTATCTACTGAGGTAGCCAAGATACTAAGGCTTAACATACTATCTACTGAGGTAGCCAAGGGACTAGTGGGCTTAACATACTATCTACTGAGGTAGCCAAGATACTAAGGCTTAACATACTATCTACTGAGGTAGCCAAGGGACTAGTGGGCTTAACATACTATCTACTGAGGTAGCCAAGATACTAAGGCTTAACATACTATCTACTGAGGTAGCCAAGGGACTAGTGGGCTTAACATACTATCTACTGAGGTAGCCAAGGGACTAGTGGGCTTAACATACTATCTACTGAGGTAGCCAAGGGACTAGTGGGCTTAACATACTATCTACTGAGGTAGCCAAGGGACTAGTGCTTAACATACTATCTACTGAGGTAGCCAAGGTACTAGTGGGATTAACATACTATCTACTGAGGTAGCCAAGGTACTAGTGCTTAACATACTATCTACTGAGGTAGCCAAGGTACTAGTGGGCTTAACATACTATCTACTGAGGTAGCCAAGGGACTAGTGCTTAACATACTATCTACTGAGGTAGCCAAGGGACTAGTGGGCTTAACATACTATCTACTGAGGTAGCCAAGGGACTAGTGGGCTTAACATACTATCTACTGAGGTAGCCAAGATACTAAGGCTTAACATACTATCTACTGAGGTAGCCAAGATACTAGTGGGCTTAACATACTATCTACTGAGGTAGCCAAGGTACTAGTGGGCTTAACATACTATCTACTGAGGTAGCCAAGGGACTAGTGCTTAACATACTATCTACTGAGGTAGCCAAGGTACTAGTGGGCTTAACATACTATCTACTGAGGTAGCCAAGGTACTAGTGGGCTTAACATACTATCTACTGAGGTAGCCAAGGGACTAGTGCTTAACATACTATACTGAGGTAGCCAAGATACTAGTGCTTAACATACTATCTACTGAGGTAGCCAAGGTATTAGTGGGCTTAACATACTATCTACTGAGGTAGCCAAGGTACTAGTGGGCTTAACATACTATCTACTGAGGTAGCCAAGGTACTAGTGGGCTTAACATACTATCTACTGAGGTAGCCAAGGTACTAGTGGGCTTAACATACTATCTACTGAGGTAGCCAAGATACTAGTGGGCTTAACATACTATCTACTGAGGTAGCCAAGGTACTAGGGCTTAACATACTATCTACTGAGGTAGCCAAGGTACTAGTGGGCTTAACATACTATCTACTGAGGTAGCCAAGGTACTAGTGGGCTTAACATACTATCTACTCAGGTAGCCAAGGTACTAGTGGGCTTAACATACTATCTACTGAGGTAGCCAAGGGACTAGTGGGCTTAACATACTATCTACTGAGGTAGCCAAGGGACTAGTGGGCTTAACATACTATCTACTGAGGTAGCCAAGGTACTAGTGCTTAACATACTATCTACTGAGGTAGCCAAGGGACTAGTGGGCTTAACATACTATCTACTGAGGTAGCCAAGGTACTAGTGGGCTTAACATACTATCTACTGAGGTAGCCAAGGTACTAGTGGGCTTAACATACTATCTACTGAGGTAGCCAAGGTACTAGTGGGCTTAACATACTATCTACTGAGGTAGCCAAGGTACTAGTGGGCTTAACATACTATCTACTGAGGTAGCCAAGGTACTAGTGCTTAACATACTATCTACTGAGGTAGCCAAGGGACTAGGGCTTAACATACTATCTACTGAGGTAGCCAAGGTACTAGTGGGCTTAACATACTATCTACTGAGGTAGCCAAGGTACTAGTGGGCTTAACATACTATCTACTGAGGTAGCCAAGGTACTAGTGGGCTTAACATACTATCTACTGAGGTAGCCAAGGTACTAGTGGGCTTAACATACTATCTACTGAGGTAGCCAAGGTACTAGTGGGCTTAACATACTATCTACTGAGGTAGCCAAGGTACTAGTGCTTAACATACTATCTACTGAGGTAGCCAAGGGACTAGTGCTTAACATACTATCTACTGAGGTAGCCAAGGTACTAGTGGGCTTAACATACTATCTACTGAGGTAGCCAAGGGACTAGTGGGCTTAACATACTATCTACTGAGGTAGCCAAGGTACTAGTGGGCTTAACATACTATCTACTGAGGTAGCCAAGGGACTAGTGGGCTTAACATACTATCTACTGAGGTAGCCAAGGTACTAGTGGGCTTAACATACTATCTACTGAGGTAGCCAAGGTACTAGTGGGCTTAACATACTATCTACTGAGGTAGCCAAGGGACTAGTGGGCTTAACATACTATCTACTGAGGTAGCCAAGGGACTAGTGCTTAACATACTATCTACTGAGGTAGCCAAGGTACTAGTGGGCTTAACATACTATCTACTGAGGTAGCCAAGGGACTAGTGCTTAACATACTATCTACTGAGGTAGCCAAGGGACTAG
>NW_028174876.1:581687-589187 GCF_963971535.1 Notolepis coatsorum
TTTCTGCAGACCCCTCTCTGATTGGTTGAGGCCATTTCTGCGGACCCCTCTCTGATTGGCCGAGCGCGCGCATGCGCATGAGCCGCGACAAGCTCCTCTAGCCAGGAGTCGAAACTCTGTTAAGCTCCAGAGAGAGAGGCTGAAAACCCACAGTTGTTGCCCGACGGATGGGAGCCGAATCCCGGATCCGTGTTTTCTGATGAATACCCCCAAAACATGGAGGTCGCGAACGCAATTTATACGCATGGAAGTATTGATTACGCCATAACGAATCATAAAATAAATATACCGTTAACTGGAATATGTTGTGTGTGCCTTTACACATATGTTGGATAGGATTATGTAATTGGTTTGTCATTAAAAACCAATAATAATCGCTCGCCGGCTTCGCTGACCAGAGCTCTCTCAGATTCAAAGTTTTAACCAATGTTAAATGTTTCGGAACCAATGTGTAACTAGACAGTTACAATATAACATTTATATTAATGAACCCAGTTAATGCCTTAAGAGAAAGAGTCTGGTGGTCAATTGCTACGGAAATGTTGCGTCTTACTAATAATAACTAATTCCTTGGTCAATAGAAGTCTCTGTGATACTTTCTGAATATGATTTGGGAACATCAAATGGGCAGGCCGCGAAATAACAACGTTACAATGTACAGTTTCTGACAGCTGGCTGTGTTGTGAAATGTGCATAACGTTATGAATAAACCGCGAAGTCACGCGAAATAACGTTATACGCGAATCTGGTAGTACATTTCCAATCAGAGAGGGGCTTCGCTCAACCAATCAGAGAGGGGTCTGCAGAAATGGAGCTCAACCAATCAGAGAGGGGTCTGCAGAAATGGAGCTCAACCAATCAGAGAGGGGTCTGCAGAAATGCGGCTACGAATTGTAGAGACGCAACTATGGGTATGTCTGCCGGGAGGTCGATAGCTCTGGCAAGGTTGCTTTCATTTGTCACGTATATAGGTACAGTAAGTACAGTTCTCTAAGTTCTCTCAGCAAAAGGGTGAGTGTTTGTGTGCAGTGAGTGTAGATGGCCGGGTCGATGTCACACAGAGTCCCTGAGCATCCCGATGGCCTGGGGAGAGAGGCGGGGTCACAGGTCATCAGAGTAACAAAGGCCTGTGCCTCTAAATAAGTACTGTGTCAGCAGCATGTTTCATGAGACATAGATTGAAAGGTATCTGCCTGATTTGTAGAAGTGATGGCGTATTTCTGAAGGCATGAACCTGTCCTTTCATAATCACGTGTAAAACATGCTTCCTGTGACATCATGACCCCTCCTTGTTTTTCCCTCTCCTAGGGGCGGGGCCAGTTCCTGTGAGGCTGCAGGCTCCTCCCCCTCCTCACCTGCCCTGGAACCGCGCGGCGGCCATGATGCGGAGCCAGTCCCTCTCGCATCAGCAGCAGGGTCGCTACGGCAACAGGCTCGCCCAGCAGCAGCAGCAGCAGCACCACGCCGGCTCTGCCCACGGCGCCACCCTGGCTCTCCCGGCGCGGAGCGGCTGCGTCTCGGTGAAGGGCGCGGCGGGCGGCATGGAGGCGGCGCTGGCGGCGCAGCACAGGCAGCGGGCGCTCAACCGGCTGGCGGCGGCGGGGGGCGGAGCCGCGGAGCGCCGGAGGAAGAGCTACGTGTGCCGCGCGTGCGGCAAGGCCTTCACGGGGCTGTCCAACCTGGAGGCGCACCAGCGCGTGCACACGGGCGAGAGGCCCTACAGCTGCTCCACCTGCGGCAAGAGCTTCTCGGAGGCGGGCAACCTGAAGAAGCACCAGCGGGTCCACACCGGGGAGAAGCCCTACAGCTGCGAGGGCTGCGGCAAGCGCTTCGCCTGGATCTGCAACCTCCGGACCCACCAGCAGTCGGCCACGGGGTGCGGGGCGCCGGGCCGGGAGGGGGGGGGGGAGGGGGGGGGGGGGAGCGAACTGAGCTGTGGGGGGCCGCTGGCCAGGCCCGGGGGGGGAGGGGGAGGGGGAGGGGGGGGCTTTGAGCAGTGAACTGAACCAGGCCCGGGCCCGTCTATTCTTATCCTATAACCCATGCTGCAAGGAACACGTCCAGAAATACATCTAGAAATACATTTGGAAATACACCCTGAATACACACTGAAATACACACATTAATACACCCAGAATAAATACTGATTCCATCTATTCCTTTTTCTAAACTTATTGGTTTGTGGTCCTCAGACAAACGGGACGTTCTCTGTTGACCTACGACCTCACATTGTACGAAAGGTCAGAACATGACGGGACGTTCTCCGTTGACCTACGACCTCACATTGTATGAAAGGTCAGAACATGACGGGACGTTCTCTGTTGACCTGCGACCTCACATTGTATGAAAGGTCAGAACATGACGGGACGTTCTCCGTTGACCTACGACCTCACATTGTATGAAAGGTCAGAACATGACGGGACGTTCTCCGTTGACCTCACATTGTATGAAAGGTCAGAACATGACGGGACGTTCTCCGTTGACCTACGACCTCACATTGTATGAAAGGTCAGAACATGACGGGACGTTCTCCGTTGACCTACGACCTCACGTTGTATGAACATGAAATGCCTCCCGTGGCACCCGGTGTCAGATTTCAGTAGTTTAGTTTGGTTTGTTGTCAGCGATTGGTCACTTCACACACGACCGCTCATGTCTACGTGAGCCTGTCCAATCAGCTGTGAGCAGGAGGAGGGTCATTTTATTCCTGGACCCTTGTTCCCATAGATATATATATAGAACACTAGATAGCTTAAGGCGGAGTCACCAGCGTCACTGAACCGCCGCCATCTTGCTCCAGTCAGCCTTGAGTGAGAGTGAGTGAGCTGCACAGACTAAAATACTCATAACTCGCTGAAATATTGACGGATTTACAAACGGGTTGGTTTGCTATAAACATCAAAGATGTAGTTATGATACTGCATACTTATAAAAATGTTTTTTTTTAACAATGTTTTTTTTTACAAACCGCTTGAATCATAGCCACGTTAATAATGCTTGTAATAAACCAAACCGTTTGTAAATCCGTCAATATTTCAGCGAGTTATGAGTATTTTTGTCTGTGCAGCTCACTCACTCTCACTCAAGGCTGCCCCTGGCAAGATGGCGGCGGTTCAGTGACGTCGCTCTCCATTGGCCGGCAGCGCGGGTAAGCTATCTAGTGTTCTATATATATCTATGCTTGTTCCCGCCTGTTCACACCTCGTAGATGAACTCACTAATGTACCTCGCGGCTCTTGAATAAATCTAACCATCTCCATGACCAACATTATCACAGAAGAAAGCAATCTCAACGAGAGAGACCGCCAGTGTGGATGTCTAACCCTGACCTCTCACCTCCATTAGAACCTTGCTCCATGCTTGTTGAGAAGTGTGTCTGCAGTTCCACCTCCTGGCCACTGGAAGAGACTGAAAATGATCAAAGTGCACCGGGTGTTTGTGTGGAAAATATACTTCAAGCCTAAACCAGAATATTTTTTCAGAACTCTGTAGCATTGTTGTCTGTGGTTAGGGTGAGGCTCGTCTGAGGTATGTACTGATCACATGGTCTAAATGCTGTTTTAAACATTTGTTTTATCTTAATTTATCTTATAGCCAATAGCCCTGTATTCTATTTGAGAATTAAAAAAAAAATCTCAGATTCAGTGTTTTGGGTTTGTATGAGATGATAATGTGATATGATGATGACGATGGGATGATAACATGAGATGATATTAAATAACATGACGAGATAACATGTGATGATAACATGAGATGATATTAAATAACATGAGATGATAACATGATGAGACAATAACATGAGATGATAACATGTGATGATAACATGAGATGATAACATGAGATGATAACATGTGATGATATTAAATAACATGAGATGATAACATGTGATGATAACATGAGATGATATTAAATAACATGAGATGATAACATGATGAGACAATAACATGAGATGATGTGGACCACAGGTGGACAATAGGTCTTTGTCTCTGCTTGTGCACCACAGGTGGACAATAGGTCTTTGTCTCTGCTTGAGGACCACAGGTGGACAATAGGTCTTTGTCTCTGCTTGAGGACCACAGGTTGACAATAGGTCTTTGTCTCTGCTTGAGGACCACAGGTTGACAATAGGTCTTTGTCTCTGCTTGAGGACCACAGGTTGACAATAGGTCTTTGTCTCTGCTTGTGGACCACAGGTTGACAATAGGTCTTTGTCTCTGCTTGTGGACGACAGGTTGACAATAGGTCTTTGTCTCTGCTTGTGCACCACAGGTGGACAATAGGTCTTTGTCTCTGCTTGAGGACCACAGGTTGACAATAGGTCTTTGTCTCTGCTTGTGCACCACAGGTTGACAATAGGTCTTTGTCTCTGCTTGTGCACCACAGGGTGACAATAGGTCTTTGTCTCTGCTTGTGCACCACAGGTTGACAATAGGTCTTTGTCTCTGCTTGAGGACCACAGGTTGACAATAGGTCTTTGTCTCTGCTTGAGGACCACAGGTTGACAATAGGTCTTTGTCTCTGCTTGTGGACGACAGGGTGACAATAGGTCTTTGTCTCTGCTTGAGGACCACAGGTTGACAATAGGTCTTTGTCTCTGCTTGTGCACCACAGGTTGACAATAGGTCTTTGTCTCTGCTTGTGCACCACAGGGTGACAATAGGTCTTTGTCTCTGCTTGAGGACCACAGGTTGACAATAGGTCTTTGTCTCTGCTTGAGGACCACAGGTTGACAATAGGTCTTTGTCTCTGCTTGTGGACGACAGGGTGACAATAGGTCTTTGTCTCTGCTTGAGGACGACAGGGTGACAATAGGTCTTTGTCTCTGCTTGAGGACCACAGGTGGACAATAGGTATTTGTCTCTGCTTGAGGACCACAGGTTGACAATAGGTCTTTGTCTCTGCTTGAGGACCACAGGTTGACAATAGGTCTTTGTCTCTGCTTGAGGACCACAGGTTGACAATAGGTCTTTGTCTCTGCTTGTGCACCACAGGGTGACAATAGGTCTTTGTCTCTGCTTGAGGACCACAGGTTGACAATAGGTCTTTGTCTCTGCTTGAGGACCACAGGTGGACAATAGGTCTTTGTCTCTGCTTGTGGACGACAGGTGGACAATAGGTCTTTGTCTCTGCTTGTGCACCACAGGTTGACAATAGGTCTTTGTCTCAGCTTGAGGACCACAGGGTGACAATAGGTCTTTGTCTCTGCTTGAGGACCACAGGTTGACAATAGGTCTTTGTCTCTGCTTGTGGACGACAGGGTGACAATAGGTCTTTGTCTCTGCTTGAGGACCACAGGTTGACAATAGGTCTTTGTCTCTGCTTGTGCACCACAGGTTGACAATAGGTCTTTGTCTCTGCTTGAGGACCACAGGTTGACAATAGGTCTTTGTCTCTGCTTGAGGACCACAGGTTGACAATAGGTCTTTGTCTCTGCTTGTGCACCACAGGGTGACAATAGGTCTTTGTCTCTGCTTGTGCACCACAGGGTGACAATAGGTCTTTGTCTCTGCTTGTGCACCACAGGTTGACAATAGGTCTTTGTCTCAGCTTGAGGACCACAGGGTGACAATAGGTCTTTGTCTCTGCTTGTGCACCACAGGGTGACAATAGGTCTTTGTCTCTGCTTGTGCACCACAGGGTGACAATACTGTAGGTCTTTGTCTCTGCTTGTGGACCACAGGTGGACAATAGGTCTTTGTCTCTGCTTGTGGACGACAGGTGGACAATAGGTCTTTGTCTCTGCTTGTGGACGACAGGTTGACAATAGGTCTTTGTCTCAGCTTGAGGACCACAGGTGGACAATAGGTCTTTGTCTCTGCTTGAGGACCACAGGTGGACAATAGGTCTTTGTCTCAGCTTGAGGACCACAGGTGGACAATAGGTCTTTGTCTCTGCTTGTGGACCACAGGTGGACAATAGGTCTTTGTCTCTGCTTGTGGACGACAGGTTGATCAAACTACACTGTGAACGCTGTCTGTCACAAACCTCTTCTATCCTCAAACCAGCGTTGACTATTGTTGATTTCTTTTTATATATATACATATATATATTTCAGGTGGAAATGTTAATGTATTTATGTTACCAGATGCAATAAAATTGTTTTATTCATCATCACTTAATCACTTTAGAATACAAATTATGTTTATAATTTCAGTATTTCACTGGATCAACAAGGGTTATGATGATTATTGTTATTATTATGATTATGGACTTATTTATGAGGGGGGGAGGGCTAGGGATTGAACATGCTTTATATATAATGTTAAACATGCTTTATATATCACGTTAAACATGCTTTATACAGTATATCATGTTAAACATGCTTTATACAGTATATCATGTTAAACATGCTTTATACATCATGTTAAACATGCTTTATATATCATGTTAAACATGCTTTATATATCATGTTAAACATGCTTTATATATCATGTTAAACATGCTTTATATATCATGTTAAACATGCTTTATACATCATGTTAAACATGCTTTATATATCATGTTAAACATGCTTTATATATCATGTTAAACATGCTTTATACATCATGTTAAACATGCTTTATACATCATGTTAAACATGCTTTATATATCATGTTAAACATGCTTTATACATCATGTTAAACATGCTTTATACATCATGTTAAACATGCTTTATACAGTATATCATGTTAAACATGCTTTATACATCATGTTAAACATGCTTTATACATCATGTTAAACATGCTTTATACATCATGTTAAACATGCTTTATACAGTATATCATGTTAAACATGCTTTATACAGTATATCATGTTAAACATGCTTTATACAGTATATCATGTTAAACATGCTTTATACAGTATATCATGTTAAACATGCTTTATACAGTGTATCATGTTAAACATGCTTTATACAGTGTATCATGTTAAACATGCTTTATACAGTGTATCATGTTAAACATGCAGTGTATCATGTTAAACATGCTTTATACAGTGTATCATGTTAAACATGCTTTATACAGTGTATCATGTTAAACATGCTTTATACAGTGTATCATGTTAAACATGCAGTGTATCATGTTAAACATGCTTTATACAGTGTATCATGTTAAACATGCTTTATACAGTGTATCATGTTAAACATGCTTTATACAGTATATCATGTTAAACATGCTTTATACAGTATATCATGTTAAACATGCTTTATACAGTATATCATGTTAAACATGCTTTATACAGTATATCATGTTAAACATGCTTTATACAGTGTATCATGTTAAACATGCTTTATACAGTATATCATGTTAAACATGCTTTATACAGTATATCATGTTAAACATGCTTTATACAGTGTATCATGTTAAACATGCTTTATACAGTATATCATGTTAAACATGCTTTATACAGTATATCATGTTAAACATGCTTTATACAGTATATCATGTTAAACATGCTTTATACAGTGTATCATGTTAAACATGCTTTATACAGTATATCATGTTAAACAACATAATGTATAAC